>NW_026068248.1:898128-932543 GCF_014885135.2 Alexandromys fortis
CCCCCCCCCCCCCCCGGCCACTGGTCCCACCTTCATCCCATCTTCCCCTCAACCCCACTCCACATCCATTCCTCAGAGAGGGTTAAGCCTCACATGGAGAGTCAGCTAAGCCTGGCATCTTCGGTTGAGGCTGGACCAAGGCCCTCCCCAC
The DNA here is from genome assembly GCF_014885135.2 of Alexandromys fortis. Classification (NCBI taxonomy): domain Eukaryota; kingdom Metazoa; phylum Chordata; class Mammalia; order Rodentia; family Cricetidae; genus Alexandromys; species Alexandromys fortis. Next base: position 898,280 of record NW_026068248.1, read on the forward strand.
TGTATCCATGTTGACCAAGGTATCCCTCCATAGGGAACTGACATAAGAAACCCAGTTCATACTGGTTACCCACCAGTGGCCAACTAACTGCCCAGTCCACACAACTGTTGCACATTCAAGGGCCTAGTTCAGTGATAGGCAGGTTTCCCAGCTGTCAGCCCAAACTCAGCGAGCTCCCACTACCTAGCTGTTCCTATGGGTTTCTATGGGTTTCTCCATCATGGTCTTGACCCATTTACTCATAATATCGCTCCTCTCTCTCCCTCCAACTAGATGCCAGGAGCTCAGGGCACTGTTTAGTTACAGAAACACTTTTCACAGCAATGAGCAGTGCAAAGATACTGGCAGTCATTTTCTTTGCTGACTTTGTCTCTAGAGACGTTTTTTCCTACACGAAGGGCGGGTGACAAATGCTAACCAGCTCCTCCATGGAGCTCTACTGCCATCATCAGGATGGAGTTTCACAACTCGCAGTACCACTGAACTTCCTTCCCATGATTCTGAGCGGAAGATGGCAGAAGATGGCGACTGCAGACAACTACAACAGTAGGTGGCGACTCAGGTTCTGTGACTTCTATTAAGACACCAACAGAAACATGAATGTAGAGTTTTCTGACCAGCACCTGGAGAGGGATGCGGCTTCCTGCCCTAGGACACAAGCTAATAGATTCCTATTGCAAGCTGAGCAGTGCAAACCCCGCCCCTCTACTTCCTGTTCCTGGATCTCAGGACAGGTTTGCACTAGTAACTGGGCCTTCAATCAATAAAGTTTACATTAAGGCTCTGAAATGAATCATGATTTCAGCCTGCCTACAAAAAAAGAAAATGGTATGAGGCCAAAAATAAGAGTCCCCTCTCCCTGACCCTCAACTTCAAAATGCCTAAAAGTAGCATTGAATACAAAATGTGCCCATATTGAGGGGTACATTTGAAACACCTTCCACATGATGGCAGTGTTGCCCCAATGCAAGGAAGGTACCAGGCATACATTCTCTACAGCCCCGCCTTCGCAATTTGAAAAAAAACTACAATACAAAAAAATAAAGCAAGAGTCCAGCACTGTATCAGCCCTGCCATCTTCCTTCAGAGAGAGCAAAAGTGATTCTCTGACAGCTTAGCCTCCACTTTAATTTTATCTTCGTGCCACAGCTAGTAGCTCTGTTCCTTCATCAGAAACCACCATCAAAACACTAAAGACAAAAATCCAAAGAAGGGAAGAAGGAAAGTACAGGAAACTGATGGAAGCAGGAGGGAAAGAGAAGGAGGTGGAGAGCTGAGGCGCCCACCTTCTCAGGCCTCCTCTGTTTTGAAGGAGTCAGTGGCCAGTCAGTGATCAAGCCTTGAGTTTCCTCCTCTCCAGCAGCATTCTACCTCCAGTGTCTATGCTGGTGTAGGACTGTCTGGTGCTCAACGTTAAATCTTAGGCTCCAGTTCTAGGTAGAATAAGAAAATGCAGCCGGTCAATCATATCCAGAAAGCAGGAAGGCTGGTTCTCTGCCAGATTCACTTCACAGATTCCCTGGGAACCAACCCACATCCTGATCCAGGCTACAGGACCTGCGTGTGCAGCTCAAGGTTGACAACCCCTCTGTGATGACCTAGCTAGGCCTCAAGGTTTAATGCTTCACAGTATTTGGAGTGACACATATGTTGAAAGGATGACAAGTTCCACTCAGACAGATCAAAGAGTTGGATCTATAAACTTTTGTCCTATAAATCACACTAAATATCTAATAAACTTCTGTCCAAATTGAACCATGTTATCCATTGCTCCTCATACCTTTCTTTTTGGGAGAATTTGAGGTGACATTAACACGCAGTTTTAATGTCAATGTAAGCATGGATACCAAGGAAAGTAGGAACAAAATTTGCCAAATGAAATTGTGCACTACTTTAAGTATTATTCAGTATGAATTTGTGAGAAGTTTTCTTCAAAACTATACAAAGTTTGAAAGGCCTTTCTTTAATTTAAAGCCAGGTCTGTTGGTGCAGGCATCTCTGAATCTTTTCTTAATTTAAGTTGCCCCCTCAAAGTAGTAAGAGGGTTTGTTTCCTCGCACTGAGCATGCCTCCTCACATCCAATTCCCTGCCCCAGCCTCTAGGGTGGGGCCTGTCTCTCCCTAGATAGTCTTCCCTTGAGGGATAAGACAACTGAAGATCAGGACCTTACTAGGTCAACATCAGAGAAGCTTCTTCCTGCAGCATATGTGAACAAAAACAGAGACCAACAGTCATACAATATGCAGAAAGTAACAAACATTAAAGTACTCACCCCAAAAAAGAAGGAAGGAAGGAAGGCAGGAAGGAGAGAAAAAAAGAACAAACTCTTCATGAAATCTTCCCCACCCCACCCCCAGGGCTCAGGAGCTCTCAGGAGAGAAGATGGATAGAGTGGTTTAAGAGTCAGAGGGGATGGAGGACGCCACTAAGGCCTTCTGGGCACAACATGGCTACAACACATATCAACTCAGACACTGAGACAGCATGCACAAGGCCTACATGGGACTGCTCAAGATGGGGTCCTGGAGCTGAAAGGAGAAGTTGACAAACAATTCCAACCCTAAGCCCAAAACTGTTTCCAATTGACAGCCAGTTGTAAATTCAAAATTAGCTTTCCTCAATGGAAGCACACTGAGAAATCAAACTACTCTTAAAGCCAGACCCCATACCCAGCAATAGAAGGCCACCACAAAGTAAATTTAATGACATTTGGAGTTTCTGTCTCATAATGACCTCAGAGCTTTTAAAAATCAAAAACAGAAAATCTTGCAGATGTGTGTGTGTGTGTGTATACAAATATAAACAAGATACATATATACACAAGACATACACACTCTGGTTTCCAGTTTTGTTTGTTGTGTTATTCCAATGTGTATAAATATGTGTGTCTCTGTAAGTGTTTCTTTAGCTCCATTTTTTATTTTGTTTTCTTTTAGTTCAGTTTAGTTTTGTTGCTTCTTTTGAGACAGGATTTCCCTTCCTAACAGTCCTAGGTGCCTGGAACTTGTGTTTTAGAACAGGCTGACCCTGAACTCACAGAAATGTGCCTGCCTCTGCCTCCAGAGTGCTGGAATTAAAGATGAGCACCACCACAGCCTAGCTAGTTCCTTTTTCTCTTTGGGTGTTTGGTCAGAATGCAATTTGTTTGGGTTTAATTTCTTTTATTATTATTATTATTATTTAGATGTCATATAATATATAAAAATACCTTACTTTTAGAGTTATAGAAGTATATAAAGTTGATTCGCACACAACATGTGAATGCAACACACAGATTTTGTAAAGGTACTAGGCGCAGGATTTAGAAAGTTCATTTTTTCTCTAATAAGTTGTGGGATCTGAAGTACGCAGGCAATATCAAATCGGTGAAAACATTTGATATTTTACTATTGATTCAAATGCATTAAAAACATTGAACTGATTCGCATGCATTAAAATTATTCAGTAAAATGATTAATACAACTATTACAGCAATATAAATAGTTCTCAATAACTATTAAGACTATCCCCATAGGTAAGATTCAGTGCCATGGATGGTTCTTCCAAAATTAGGCATTGTGAAATGATCTAAATGACAAAAAGTATGTGTCTATTAGTAACCCCACCTAGTCACTTGTAACAGTTTATAAAACTCAATTGCCGGCCAGGTAGTGGTGGTGCACACCTTTAATCCCAGCACTAGGGAGGCAGAGGCAGGCAGATCTCTGTGAGTTCTAGGCCAGCCTGGACTACAAGGGCTAGTTCCAGGACAGGCTCCAAAAGCCACAGAGAAACCCTGTCTAGAAAAAAACAAAACAAACAAAACCCAACTCAAATGCCTAGGTCATGCTGGGTAAGCAATGATCCCCTCATCTGTAGCCATCTCACCCCAGGAGTTAACACAATAATCCTTTGCTTCCCAATCTCTCAGGATAACTTTATTGTGCAAAACCAACAACAAATAATGGGACCAAAAGTGTAAGAACACCTTAAGTATCCAGCAAAGGTAAAAGCAAAATGTCATAAAAAAAAGAAATATCCCCCTGTGCTAAATTTATGTCTCACTTTGACTGAACAAGAAAAACAAAACACAAAAAGTTTTTAGAACTAGACAAAACTCAGGGCAGCAATTTCCTTTGGACCTTTTGTCTCTGGGTGGCGTTTTTTTTTCAGACAGGAAGGGCGGGAGACCAGGGCGCACCAGCTCCTCCATGGATCTCTACTGCCATCATCAGGATGGAGTTTCACAACTCACAGTGCCACTGAGCTAAGCTTCCTTCCCATGATTCTTAGACATGGCGGAAGATGGCGATTACAAGACAACTAGAAGCCAATATGGGCTTCCTCGACTTATCTCCTCAGGCTTTAACAGAAATACAGACCGTTCAGTTTTCTCATCAGAACCTGGAGAAGGAGGCGCCTTCCTGCCAAGGTATGAACTAGTAGATTCAATTTGCGATCTGAGCAGTGCAAACCCCGCCCCTCCACTTCCTGTTTTTGGACCTCAGGACAGCTGTGCACTAGTAACTGGGCCTTCAGTCAACAGGGTTTATATTAAGACTCTAGGGCTTTTCATTCCAGTTTGCATACAGAAAAAGAAAAAAAAAATGGTATGAGGCCAGCCTGGCAAACTTGGTAATTTAAAAATCCTCTGACCCTCACCTTCCAAATTGGTAGAAGCCGATTTTACAAAGCTGTGTCTGCACATGGAAGGGTATGTATGAAACAATTTCCACACAAGGGCAGTGTTGCCCCAGAATAGAGAAGGCATCCTGCATGCATCTCTTCTCAGGCCTTTCCAGACTGAAAAAAAAAAAAAATCCCTTGCAATGTCAGTCCAGTAACTGAGGGAGCCTTGCTTTCTTTGTTCCCTGTTTGGGTGCATGCTGTACTGCACTCTGAGAACTTAGCTTCTATTTTTCATTTCTATCAATGCCATATCTAATGGGTCTGCACCTGCATTGGACCTCCACTATCAAAAGACAAAAAGAAGCCCGTAAATAGATACATAAGTAAATGTATAAATACATCTCAGAGCAATACCAGGAAGAAGGAAAGACAGATGAAAGTGAGATCTGAGGCAACCACCTTCTCTTTGGAAGAAGTCAGTATTCTGTCAATGGTCCAGTCTTGCATTTCTCCTGGTCTGCACCCAGCAGCTTCTCCATCCAGTGCTTGCTCAGGGTGGATGCCTGTTTTCTGGTCTCGCCTTGCAGAATTAGGCATCCAGGTCTAGGGAGGAAAAAAAAATGCGGTCACCACAGTGCTTGAAGGAAAGCAAATCCAATTGTTATTATCTACCTTCACACCACACCTTCCCTGGCTATCATAGACCACTGGAGATCTGCACAAAGAGATCTCGAAAATGGGCCCGTGTGCCCAGTAGGGGGCTGACATTAGCGGCACAGATACCCTTTAACCCCGAATGTTGGACATATCCCTACAAAGTGAAACACACGTGTGTGTTGAAATGTCTCTGATTTCCAACTGGATATATCATGGAGTTTCTCTCGGGGCTCCCTCCTATCTCATGGAAACATAGGTGGCCCACTGCTCTTTCCTATAGTTTAACTGCTTACATGTTGTTGTTTTTGTACTGTACTGTTTAGCATAGTATAGTCTTACACTTTCCCTTGGCATGAAAGATATGGAACTTTGAGGGGAGCATGGCCTACATAATGTGTTCCAGATAAAAGGACGAAAATGCCAACCTACAACTTCCTGTCTGCTAGTCTAAGCACCTGCAGGTCCTGTTGGCTCCTTACACTTACTTCATTTTTTTAAAATTTTATTTATTTATTTATTTATTTATTTATTTATTTATTTATTTCTAAGGTTGTACTGCTGTCCAAGTTTCTCCTCTTGCCTCAGGGGAAAGGCACTGGGCCCCAGAGTCTAAGCCAGGTGTATCCTTCCAGGAATTCTTTCCCCACTGCTAGACTCATGGGGATGAAGCTGTAATGGTGCCGTGTGTACTGTAATTATTCCTGCACAATGGCAATAGTGCTCTACAGACAGTCACAAGGGCCACCCTTGACTGCTTTACTCCCGCCCTCCAAGCCTAGTAGTGATTCTAATAATAGTCAGAATCAGAATCTGGAGACAAAGGCCTAGAAATGTGGTTGGTTAGCATTTTGTAACTGATAATTCTCCACTGAATCTTATCCATTCAGACATCTTTTACTTCCCTTGCAGTTAACTTGTGCTTCAAAGGCTGAACTTGGTGGATGAAGGCAGAGAAAAGGCGACTCTGAACCTGAGTGTTTGTTTGTATTTAAAACATAAGTCCGCCCCAGGACTTCCTGTGTCTGTATATCCTGGAATCTTCCAAGTCCCTGGTACACAGGACTCTCGCGTTCCAGGTTCTACACAAATAGTTCTTGGGTTCGGATCATACTTAGGGCCTTAGAAATACGCCTGTGCCTAGCGAACTATCGCTAACACAGAATATGCCCGTGCCTAAAGAAGTATGCCTAGAGCGGCCTTGGCATTGAATACAGTCAAGAAACTGTTTATTGAGTCTCTGAAACTCTGACCGCACGATGGCAGTAGCGCTCCAGAGAGCGCCAGCACTGCCATCTTAGCTGCCTCCTCTCCCGCCCTTCGTAGTCTGAAAAAAACAAAATCCGCTACTCTGAGACCAAAAAAAAAAAAAAAAGGCTTCCGTCTTGTTCGAAATCAGCAGAGCCCCTAGAGCAGCCATTTTACTTTTGTTTTCCTTCTAGGCCAAATTAAGGACTAAAACCACTGAGTTCAGACTTTCGCCTTTTCTCAAGGTATCTGTCCAGTAAATTGGCCACCGAGACTCACTGCGTAGACTGGCAGCCTAGAACTCGCCAAAACCTGCCAGATCCAGCCACTCAAGGACTGGAATTAAATCACGCTGCCATTAGCTGTGCCACCAGACTAGGCACCTTTTCTTTCTTAAAGAAACTAGCAAGTTTGCAGAAGCACTCTGGGTATTTGTACATTGCATACTCCTCCCCTGCCTAACCCATCTCACAAAAAAAAAAAAAAAAAAACCTAATCAGAAGCAAAGGCATCAAGAAACATGGAGGCTGCTTTACATTTGATTTGTTTGGATAAGCTCACAGCAGTAAATTCTTAGTTTCTGTTTGAAACCAAATTGAGAACTACCTCACTACATTCTCAGCAACAGTCTTGATATCTTGGGATTAAATACTACCTACCATTCTTTGCTTTGTCTTTGGCAACCCAAATTATCAGCTTGTTGCTTTATGAGCAAATCTTCGTAAGCCTCAGCTAAAAGACATAAAGAAATTAAAAAAAAAATCAGTGGCAGAAATAGGCCATTTGTAAGCATCCTGACTTGACTTACTAATATTAATGACAAAATTACTTTGATCATTGTTAAAACAACCAAGATTATTGCTACAGGAATTTTTCAATGGGGGAAGAAATAAATCAGGCTCAATCCTGAATTCAGCAGAGGCAGCTGGGGATTTACAGTCAGGAGCTAAAGGAGGGAAGAAGATATGTGCACGGAAAATAATTTGCGTGGAGGGGGAGTCCACTGGGGTAGGGGAGGGAAATATGTTGTTCAGTAAGCAGGGAGACCCTGGACACCGTCCCCAGCATTGCAAAGCAAGAGTGGTGGCACATCCCTGTAACCCCAGGACAAGGTAGAGACAGGAGATGAGGCAATCCTGTCTCAAACAACAACAAAAGAAAAAAAATCAGAAAATTAATTTTTTAAAAATAAGAAGCTTATCAGAAAGTACCTATTTGCTTCCTAGAAGGCATTCTCAGATATCTTCCTTGGGCGTCATGTCACTCTGAGCAGTAAATTTCTCAAATATATACAAATCACAAGCAGGAGTTACTTAAATTTTGTCTCATGATCTTAACAAGTACTTCCTTATTGAAAGGGATAATAAACAGTCCTTACCAGCTAGTCATATCTACATGAGAAAAACAGACTGAAATCTAATACAGTTTTTTTGTTGTTGTTGTTGTTTATGGTTGGCTAGAACACTGGATCACTTAGTCTTCCAGCTACTGAAAACAAGATATAATATGTAGGAAGTAAAGTGTCACTCATTTTCTATCATGTGGAATCTGAGGGGAACAAGGGCCACAAAAGTAGATGGGCATTTACTAGGGAACAGGAAAAGGATAAGAGATGAAATGTTAGGGTACTGCAGATGCATAAAATCGAAGCATGCTAAACGTAAATGAAAATGTCACAGGAAACTTATTATCCTGTACAAGGAATTTCCATTTAAAAAAAAATCTACATTTAATTTAATGATCAGGGGGAAGCTAGAGAAAGGATTCCTAACACCACAAATCACAGCAAAGTCTATTTCTCAAACTTCTGAGTGGAGTCCTGAAGATAATGAAAGTAGAAAAATGACATCAAAATCATTAGTATTATTAAAAACATGTACAACACTACCAGTAATTATTTTAGTTAGATCTCATAAAAAAGTACCAGGATCGACTATGACGAAATGGTTTGATCAAATATACTAAAGATATGAATTTGACTTCACTTATCTAGTTGATGCTACTCTATTTTATCATTGCAAATATCCTTGAAAGGAAAACTTCAAGTGTGTTAGTTTGATGTTAATATTAGCACTGCTTCTTTCCTTGTAATCTTCTATTTATTGGCCCCAAACCAAATTTTTAATTTTTGGGCCGAGGAAATGAATGAACTTAGATCCTGAAGCCAACTTGGCCTCTAGCCCTTCTCCAATTGCTCTCCTTGTTCAAGGCAATGAGATAGACTTTTGCTGTGTCCATATACCTGAGCAAGCATATCTGCTGCTTTAAAATAGCACCTCCAAACAGGCACTAGGTGCTAAGTTCCTGGAAACTGGGAGGTGGAAGCAGAATGAGCAGGATTAAGAGCTTGGCTACATTAAGTTCCTGGGCAGCCTGGACTCAGTGAAAGCTGCCAAAACAAATCCATGGAGTTGGGGAGTTGGCGGGTAACATTTTCACTAAATCGGTTTCTTATGCAGTAACGCTGCATAAGGAAAAGGTAAAATAAAAGAATAATACAGAGCTTAAATAAGGCCCTCTAGGCTCAAGGCTTCCGCCACCAAAGTCCCGCCCCATAACTTCCGGAAAGTTGCGGGCTGTTCGGGCCTTTTGCACCATGGATAAATCTGTTTTCAGGTCAACATCAAGCTTTTGCCCAAAACTACTGGACTAACACAGACGAAAAAGGGTGGACCAGTTTAAAGTTGTGGCCGGCTGGGCTTCTATGCAGAATGAACTTATATAAACCGGCAGTCCTCACGATAATGCAGTAACTGTGCTATTTGATTTAAAACTACATCCGCATGATGGCAGTAGTGCTCCTTAGTTAGTGTTTCAGCAATACCATAACGCGGTCCTCCTCCCGTCCTTCGGAACCAAAAAAATAAAAAATAAAAAATAAAAAATAAAAAGAGGGAGGGGGCATGCATCAGTTCAAGTTCCTGAAAACATCGCTAATAGGTCATTAGAAAAGAAATCAAAGAAATCTCATTAATTTTTGTCTGTTTTCCGCCTAAAACGAAACAGAGGCTGGATATCATTATGCTTATCAAGTATTTTTTAAAAAAAGTAATTGAGTCGCTTCTCCTGGCACAGGCCTTTAATACCAGCAACTGGGGAGCGGAGGCAGGCACATCGCTGAGTTCCAGGCCTGCTGGAACTAATTTTGGCCTACAAAATTACAGGCAGGACTATATTGAGGGACCATATCTCAAAAATTAATTAATAAGCCAGGCAGTAGCAGGGCATACCTTTAATCCCAGCACTCGGGAGGCAGAAGCCGGGTGATCTCTGTGCCTTCGAAGCCAGTCTGGCCTACAAGAGCTATCTCTAGGCCAAGCACCAAAGCAACAGAGAGAAAAGGTATTTCAAAAATAAATAAATAAATAAATAAATAAAAAATAAAACTAATAATTTTGTTTCCTCCATGTATGGTATATTACTGTAGTCTCACCCGATGCAGAATTTCTACCTGAACCACTGATCTCCTTGCCAGCCTATGGATGAAACAGTGAAACAACACAATAAAGCAACCATCTCAGAGCTAGCTTTCACAGCTCCGCTCTCACTCGCTGGGCATCACATCTCTAGTGTTTTCCCAACTTATCAAAAAGCAATCTAAATCTAAGAAAATTTGATATTAAATTTAAAAAAGGAAGAAAGAAAAATGTGGGAGCTCAAGAGCAGGAGTACCTCTCCAGGGAACAAACCATGTCCTTTTCTGGTTCATCTTTGCATCTCCAAAGTAATTTCCCATTTTCTAGAAAAAAAAAAAAAAAAGACCTAGGCCATAGAGTTTGTGTGTTGAATTGTTAGCAGCCTTTTGGCCAAAAGCTTAAGGGGAGTGCCCAGGGAGTTCTTCTCACTATATGCACCACATGGCAGGATTCCTGTGTAGGAGTGCATTATATGCCAGCCAGAAATTACTCAAGTGTCTTCTTAGGCTTTTATTCACTAAAGCCCCGAGAAGGAAGAACAGAGATGTCCCTGTGTTAAAGAGTCTACAATGCCAGTAGGCTGAACTTTAATGCTAGTTAAATTAAGTACCTAGTTAAGAGGTATTACAGACCAAGCCAAACTATCTTGGGCTATTTTCTGTCTCTCTGAAAGTCATTCACTGCCTGCTGGTACCTGAACTAACACCCCAGTGACTATCAAAACCTTAAAATGTATTCTTAAATGTATCCAATGGCTTCCATCAATCCAAAAGTTATCTGTTTTGCAACCTACATCAGAGCTCTTCCCTTGGCTATAACTCATACACCTGTGACCCCTACAAAAACACTTATATATATTTTATTTATAGCCTTTAAATATCATGTAAGTGCTTCGACTGTGGAACATGGTATTTGTGTTCCTGGGTCTCAAGTCACTCTGGTTCCAAAATAAAGCATCATCTCTTATTCCCTTTGAAGTGAGACCTGTGCTTTTTACATGAATGTTTTCATTTGCCCTTCGAACACAGCACTCTGCCTTGCCATTAAATAGACTTCAACTGCTTTCTGCATCTTCTTTGGGTGTGTATGCGCTATCATTTGTCTTCTAGAGAAAAGTATTAAAGCTATGTTCTCATTCGGATCTATCACATAGGCCAAGTCAGAGGATCAGAAAAGAAATACTCTCACAAAGCCTGTTAAAACCACATTTTGAATTGTTTCCTTTAGTCCCTTTCAATAGAGTCCAAATTTTTCTTTCACACAACAATAAATTTGTATTAAAATTAGATGTTTGTACATTTTGGTGTACAAAGAAATTTCCACTCCTTGAGCTAAGTGTAGTGTAGTGATATTTTGTGTTTTAATAAATGAAGCTTGCCTGAAGACCACAGAGCAGAGCTAAGTCACTAGAGGCCGGGGCGTGGTGGCTGGCGTCTAAAAATCCCAGAACTCAAGGCCACCCTGAGCTACTGGGAAAGGACTGAACAACCTGAAAAGGGAAACAGAATTCACACAAAGGTGCTCCCAGCACTTTAATCCCTGCCCTAGGAAGGTGGAGAAAGGAGTGATATGGCTGGGTGGAGAGAGGAATATAAGGAGGAGGAGACAAGAGCTTATTGGAGTCTGAGGTTTGGTGGAGACACAGTGCAGTCTAGGCAGTCTGAGGATCGCCCTCTTAGGTCTGAGCATTGGTAGAGGTAAAAGGTCTCTCTAATGGTTTACTGCTCTGCTTCACTGACCTTCAGCTTTAACCCCTATATCTATCTCTGGGTTTTGATTAATTAAGACCAACTGCAGTGTGGTGATTCAGCTCAGTAATCTTCATGTTCTACAGGCCGAGGCAGGAGAATTAGCACAAGTTTGAGGCCAGCCTAAGTTACAAGTGTGACCGGGCAAAAGCTGTGCTAAAGTGTGACCTTGCCTAAAAAAACAAAAAAATAACCCACACCTGAAATAGCAAAATCTCTGTCCTCTCTCCTGCCTCTCCATCACCTCTTCATCTATCCCAATGGCACGCTTGATGACTTTGTTTTATTTTCTTTCGTGGCGGGGGGAATGCAACAGGGATGAGGGTGGAATATGGGGAAACCGGGAGGTGAACATAATTGGGGTGCATGATGTGAAACTCCCAAAGATTCCATAAAGAAGTTTAAAAACAAAATTAAAAAAAGGAAAAAAATGTCAATAAACCAAATAACAAATAGTCCTGATTCCTAAGCAGCCTGACAAAATTACATATAAATTATCAAGTTCTCATTTTTAGAAAGTAAATCATTACAAAAGATGCTTGTCATTCCATTTGCTATATTCACCCACATGTGCTACATAGTATCCATATGTATATAAATGCACATTAAGGTGGAAACCATAATGACAATGACTCATCCCGAGTAGGATTTTCTCTTGTCTTCTGTGTCAATGATATACTCCGCAGGCTTCCATTACTTCCATATTAAGACATTTTCCCTAGACAGAAATCTTTTTATATTTATTCTTGGAAGTAGATCTTCTTCCAAATTACAAAAATCGCACCATTGCTGGTAATGTGTTCTCAATTTGAGAATTACAAAGTCAAAAGATTGTTAAACCCCTAAACAAAATTAGAACAACTTCTTTATATATTCTCATATTGCCTCTATCCACATATCACACACTACATACATACACACATGTAGAATATTAGTTGAAGATACATTACATATGGGAGCTGGGCGGTGGGCCCCCAAAGAGTAAAGATAAAGAAAATCCAACTACACACACACACACACACACACACACACACACACACACACACACACACACTTTTAACCTAAAACCTAGTTACGTTGCACCTGAAGGGTTCAGATAGATTACCCCACCACCTATTACAGCTTTTTACAATTTGAAGTCTTACAAGCATGCTAACTATTCTTTGAAATACAAACCTTGAATCTCACTTCTGTAGCCCAGGCTGACCTTAAACTCAAAGGCATCCATCCACCTGCCTGTGACTGACTGGCTGCTGGGACTAAAGGCGGTGCTACCACACCCAGCCCTGGAGTCTATAATTTTTAATATTTCTTAACTCCAATGGTTTTAGAATTAAACATTTCTTCGAGTTACGAACTAGTCATGGATAAAAAGTGAAGAGGTTACCAGCACCACAAATTCAGGCACACAAAGGATTTTATAAAGTGTCTTTTAGTTCTGTTTCCTATGAACAACTGGAGATATAAATATATTAAATCACAAATAGCCAATGAATCACATTTCATGAGCAATTTTTTTCTGCACATTATTTGTTCTAAATTGATTCCCAATTCTTAAAGAATCTCTGGGCATCACAACTTATCTAACACAAATGCAATTTTCTGGGAAGACTATTAAGAGCTGACAGCAGTACATCTTTCAATTTTCATCCATCGCCAGGCGATGGTGGCGCACGCCTTTAATCCCAGAACTCGGGAAGCAGAGACAAGTGAGTTCGAGACCAGCCTGGTCTGCAGAGCAAGTTCCAGGACAGGCTCCAAAGCCACAGAGAAACCCTGTCTCGGAACCCTAAACGTTTGTCGGCTACCTATTTCTTTAGGCGCATCATGGTGGATGGAACCCACAGCCTTGCAATGCTGGTAGATGCTCTAACACTAAGCGGTACTCCTAGCCCCAGCTTAAACATTACCAAAGTGATGGAACACTCTGTAAGAGGGTTGGAGTTATCCAACTAAATCAGTTTTAGTTTTCTCATTATTTAAACACCCCACATTCTTTTGTAAGCGAAACAGGGTCTCAGCCCAGGCTGTTCTCCAACTTATTATGACACTGGTCTTGAACTCTTGATGCACTTCTCAAGTGCTAAGCCCAGTTATTCCTGTATTATCTAAGGCAGGCTTATTTACATACACAAAACATTTCTATTTTTTCCTTTTTTATTACATTATACATACAATTTGGTGCATGAGTCCTTCACTCAACACAGGACAGTAAGCATTAACAATTGACAGGAGCTTTTGGGGGGAAGATAGCATTTCTATTTTTTAATTTATTTTTTTATTTCTATTACTTTATGTTTATTGGTGTGAGGGTCAGATGCCCTGGAACTGGAGTTTCAGACAGTTGTGAGCTGCCATGTGGGTGCTGGGAATTGAACTCAGGTCATCTGGAAGAGCAGCCAGTGCTCTTAACCGCTGAGCCATTGCTCCAGCCCCAAAGATAGCATTTCTTTAAAAAAATTTTTTAATTTACTTTTATTGTAGGAATGTTGTTTGCATGTCTCCCACATGTGCCTTGTCCTTGCAGAAATTAGGAAAGTGCAGCAGATCCCCTGGAACTGGAGTTATAGAGGCTATAAACTACAATCTGGGTGCGCTGGGAATTGAACTCAAATCCTCTGCAAGAGCAGCCAGTGCTCTTAACACCGAGCAGCCAGTGCTCTTAACTGCTGATGAGCCATCTCTCCAGCCCCTCAAAGTATTACCTCGTAGTTAGCAAATACAAAGACTAACATGCATTGTGGCAAAAACAAACAAAAAGCCCACAAAACACAAACAAAATAACAGCAACTGGAGCAAATACTCTTAAAATATAGCTATGTAATCTTTGATCCCTTACATTCTGCTGTTATGTTTATTAGACATGTGTGGGCACATGTATGTATATAGGACTGACTTGTATGGTATGGACCTCTTCAGTTGCTTCAATTATAATTTTCTCCAATCACAAAACTTGTCATGTGTCATTAGATATAAAAATTAAAGATAGCATAACACATGCATAAAAATGAAGAGTGAAGAGTGAGGTCTTTTAAGAGTGGGGCCTTTAGGGGCTACTGGGGATAAGGCGATATGAAATGGGGAAAAAGTGTGTTACAAGGTACAAGGTATTAGAAAGAATATATATTATCAAAGTTTGTTACACATCTCTATGATGGTGCATGCCTAATTCCAGAGTGGCAGGAGGATGGTCACCAATTTGAGGACAATCTGGACTATATCATGGTTCCAGCCTAGTCTGAATTTCAGAGTCTTAAGCCCTGGCCCTCTCCCTACAAAATAGAAAAATACCAAAGTGAAACCCACTACTTTGTACAGTAATCCAGGCCAGTTAAACGTGAGGTCTTTAAATCTTGGATAGAAGTATGATTATTTCTAGAGAAAAAAGACAAGGATATTTTCCAATTGTATTTTTGAATGGCACCAAGGTTTACCTTTTATTTTTATTGGTAATTATTACTACCAATTATTTCAAATATTACATGTTTTCTAATTTCAACATTATAAGTCTAAACACAAGACTAAGTTAAAGAGTCAAGGCTGTGGCTGAAGAGGTGACTAAGTAATGAAGCATTCTTGTTGCTCTTCCAGGACCTGAGTTCTGTTCCCAACTCCCACATGTGGCTCACAACAGCTTTAACTCAAATTCCAGGGGATATGATGCCCTCTTCTGGCCTCTATGGGCACCATTCATGTGTGCGGTGTACAGACTCATGCAGACAAAATACCCATTCACAGAAAATAAATAAAGCACGCGCGCACGCACACACACACACACACAACTTTAAACTTTTAAGGCAATTAAACAACTGACAGCTACGCAATTAGTTCTTTCCTTTGAAAGTTTCCATATACTTCCTTTGTACCTACTCACTTTTTGAATCTATGTTTCTGTGGTCTACTTGACTTAAACATGTATGTAATAAGTGGAGAAAGACACATTGTTTCTCTTGTATTCCCTAACTAAAATAGCTTCATCCTAAAGTTCCAACAACAACAAAAAAGAACTAAAGTTAGTTTTCCATTCCTAAGACAAAGGCATATATCCGTCCCCTGAAAAGGACTGGCTAGATGTAATCTCTTAGTCTAAACTAAAATGTATGTGAATACAAACTTGGTGTGGTTTGGTTTTTAGTTTTCCAAGATAGGATTGTTTTGTGTGTGTGTGTGTGTGTGTATGTGTGTGTGTGTGTGTGTTGTAGTCTTGGCTGTCCCAGAACTCAACTCGCTCTCTAGACCAGGAAGGCCTTGAACTCAGAGCTCTGCTAGCCAAGTGCTAGAATTAAAGGTGTGCACCACTACAGCCAGGCAAATGGGAAGTGCACACACCTGATGATTTCTAGGGCTTCGGCTATCTTATCTGTGATCCAAAAGTCTGACTTCAGAAACAACACACCATCATCACAGGTGCAGGCTCCTTAGTCTAGACCTTGGAGAAACTATTACTTCAATGCACACAGCTTAACCTAGCTAGCACAGCTTTTCTCATGCCCATGAGCGTATCTGCAATGCGCTGAAGAAGGCATGGGTCACTTCAGGGCTTTCATCTATTACCCAAGACCATGGAAACATGCTGTTTCATCAAACATCACCATTCACTGGGTAGCTTACTTCACTCAAGAGCATCCTCAAGGCCAGCCAGGCCCATCACCAACTTCCCCGGGAACTTTCTTGTTCTTGTAGACGTGGATGTGTAGAACTTTAAGACAATTCTGAAGCCATTTCTGACAACTCTCAGTACTTCCCATCCTCCTCTGGGAACCAAGGACATAACAGCTATGCATGGATGTACTAATCTCCCTGAATAGGGGCAAGATAACCCTTAGGTGTTGACTCAGTTACTGATGTTTTGACTTGTCCCTGGGAAGGGGCAAAGTGAACCTCATATTTTCCCTTACCTCACCTGATCTGGCAACCGCTCTCCAGCCAATTATTGGTAATAGCCCTTTTGAATAAGCCAATCATAATAGTTAAAGAACAACCCCCAGATACCCCTTCCTTCTGTGGTTTTTCCCTTTAAAAATAGCCTGAACCAGCCCTTCAGGGTCTTCTAGTTCCTCAAGAACGGGTGTGGAGGAGGGAGTAAAAGTGGAGGGACCTCCCAAACATTTCCCCTTTTTCTCAGATTCTCAGGCTATGACTGGACTCATAGAGTCTGTTCTGACTACCCACCAACCCACTTGGAATCTCAATAAGGCAGCAGGTAGGGGCGTGGCTGAAAGTCAAATACCGCAGGTCTCTCTATCTCAGGGGGTTGGTTGCAAGGCATCCCACTCATTTGGCCAAGGTAAGAAAGGTTCTTCGGGGGCCAGTTAGACTAACAGTTGTGTTTCTTAAGATTGACAGGCGTTTCACTCCCTTTGACCCAGCCTCTGATAGTCAGCAGGCAGAGGGAGCTATGGCCTTCATAGAGCAGTCAGCATCAGAGATAAGGAGAAAGTTACAGTGGTTAGATTTAAACGAAAGGTCTGAATAAGTGTTTCAGAAGCAGGAGGCAGAGAAAGTGAAAAGAAAGTGGGGGAGGCGGGAAGCAAAAGAAAGACGACTGGAGGGATCATAAGCAAGAAAGAAATTTGTAAAGAATTTTGGCCACAGTGGTAGGAGAGAAACAATTAGGCAGATAGGGAGGCAAGAGAAGACAGCAGCTTCAGAGACTGCACGCCTCAGACAGGGCAGCCCCTGACCTGGCCGAATGCAGACTTGTGCGACCACCGCCTGAGCCCAGTGACAAAAGAAAACAGTGAAGAGGAGAGGCCCTGCAGCAGCAGAAAGAGACCCTTCCTAAAGCAGCTGCTGAGCAGAAATGAGGGGTGGAGAACGGCACAGAGCACAGCCTGCTACTGAAGCAGAGCTCTGCCCACCTGAGAGGTCTATGCAACTGCTGCGCAACTGCCCGGCGCAACTGCCGAGGTGACCATGCTGGAGCACAGTAGCCTGACACCCTCCCTTGCTTAAGCTGTGCACCCAGGCTGGGTGTACGGGAAAAAGGGGAGGGGTTCCCCCTCGCTATGTCTAAAACATTTGACTGTGGACACAAGGGCTGAGCACTCTATGTTAAAACAACCATTATCAGTGAACCACCTTTACGAACTGTAGGGTTGAGGAAAAGGACCAGTGACTCTTGAGTGTCTCAGGACTTCATTAGAAAGAGACTTGCTGAGAAAGTCAAAGGCCAAGATTAGGTTTAGGTGATCAAAAGCCTTTTTTTTTTGTTTTCACTCCCTGCTGTTCCTGAACGTTGCAGGGAAAAGCAGGCTGCTCTCAGCCTTCGCCATGTCCACCTCGCTGAGGAAGCCGCCTTGGTCGCAGCCCAAGCGCCGGAACTCTGCTTACAGCCGCCAGCACTGACTGAAGTGAGGAGGGGTCCAGGAGGTGCTGGAGCAATTCCAAACAGCCTCCAGAAGCTACTTGCAAGTTTCACAGAGAAGAACTGCTCACAGCTCTCAGACCGCAGCTTCAAACAAAGCCACCCAAACAGAGCCAGTTATGGGGACCAAGATGAGCAGACTTACAGATGGCAGCAGTTTCCTCAAAGAAGGTGAGCACAAAGCGGGGGCGGCGGTGGTAGATGGGCCAGACATCATATGGGCAGCGGCACTGCTGCCAGAAACCTCAGCCCATATGCAGAATTAATAGCCCTGATCAAGGCACTAGAGCTATCAGAAGGACAAAAAGTAAACATCTACACTGATAGCCGTTATGCGGGGGGTTTTTTTGTTTATTTTTTTTAGTTGTTGAAAAAATTTTTTCGCCTCCTCCCCGTTTCCCATTTCCCTCCCCCAGCCGCTATGCGTTTGCAATGGCCCACTTGCACGGGGAGTTCTATAAGAGGCGGGGATTGTTAACATCTGCCGGAAAGGAGATTAAAAACAATACTGAAATCTTGGTGCTATTGAATGCCCTCTTTCTGCTCAAAAAAGGTGAGCATTATTCATTGCCCAGGACACCAAAAAAAGGCAATGACCTTGTAGTCAGAGAAAATCGTATGACCGATAAGGTAGCCAAGCATGCTGCACTGGGATAGAGAATATTGTCTGTGGTGGATATACCTGATTCTCCAGAGTTAGAGAATTAGTTCCAATACTCTGCCCAGGATCTAGAGACCATCCAGAAACTTAATGCAGACTTTGATGAGCAACAAAAAGCATGAAAGTATCAGGACAAAATCATGTTACCCAAGAAGGATGCCTCTGAGCTGGTCGCCCAAATGCATCGATAGACTCATTTAGGAAAAAAAAATTAAATCTCTAATGAAAAAGACAGATTTTTTATATTCCAGGCCTTACGTCCCTCATACAGCAGGTAATGTCAACTTGTGTCCACTGTACCAAGGTAAATGCAGGGCGTCAGAATGCCTCGGAGGGCATAGAATAAGGGGAGACCAACCTGGTACACAGTGGGAAGTAGACTTCACTGAGATAAAACCGGGAAAATATGGTAATAAATATCTCCTAGTTTTTATAGACACCTTCTCCTGTTGGACAGAAGTTTTTCCCACCACATGAGAAATGGCTCAATTGGTGGTAATGAAAATAAAGAAGAAATCTTTCTGAGGTTTGGCCTGCCCGAGGTAATCAGGATTATTGGTAAGACTGCCTTGTTGCCCAGATAAGTTAGGATGTGGACAAGACTGAGAAAAAAATTAGTGACCCCAGAGTTCAGGACAGGTATAAAATAAAATAAAATAACCAGCAGGGAATGACTGGGCAGCCCCCCTTTTCCTTTGTCCTGTTCTGGGTCCGAAACCCCCCTTTCAGGATCCTATGTAAAACAGTATATAATCCTAATGCTGTTCTTCCCAGACTGTTATCTATCCATCTGAACCAGCCCGGGCACCCGGAAATCTCGCATCCCTTCCAGAATTGTAACTCCTGGGGGTATATCTGGAGGGACGTGAGAAAAGCGCAGCAAAATCTCCACAGCCAGAGCAGCAGCTGCCAGCTCACATCTGTTTGCGCTGCAATCCATGCCTCCTCAAGCCCTTGCTTTGTTACCCCAGCGCTTTTGTAAGGATCCCCATGCACTCCAGAAACTGACTTGGTAGGTTTCCTCACAAACTGGAAAGGTGGTATGGACCACCTCCAAAACAGTTCCTGATTTCTGTCAACTAGTATCCTGGGATATCCGAGATGCATATCCCCACAGCTGCCCCTGGAGGCTGGCAGAAGATTTTCCCCTGTAGGAAATATTCAGGTGTGGGGGTCCAGAACACAGATGCCACTTGGGAAAGCTAGATTTTTATGCTGTGGTGCCTGAAAATGTAAAACTACTGGGGATGCTTATTGAAAACCTAGTTCTTCTTGGGACTGGCTAACTGTGTGTAAAAATTAGACTTCCAAAGCAATGCTCCATGTGGAGCACAGGGACCTGTGACATCTCCCACACTTGTCTCCCAGGGGCAAGCAGCAGGACTGTCTCCATGGGTGTCGGGAAAGACTTGGAGAATGCCATGGTATTTCCCAAACAGGATACAGCAGCAAGATTTAGGTGCCACCTTCACCATTATGCTAAGGTAGAGAACCAAGTACTATCTGACCAGAGCCTGCTGCTGCTGCCGGCTGGACTAGGCTACTCTCCCTGCTTCTCTGCTGGCACCTCCCACCACCAGCCAAGGACTATTCAACCTTGTGCAGGGAGCCTTTTCCTTGCTAAATAGTACTGACCCCAGCTTGACACAATCTTGCTGGCTCTGCCTGTCAGGAGGATCTCCCTATTACGAGGGAATAGCCTCATCTGGCAGCTTCAACAAGATCACCTTTCATACGTCCTGTAGATGGGGGCAACAGAAAAAGTTAACCTTAACAAAAGTATGTTTGGGGACTCCAACCCCTCAATATCAGTACCTGTGTAACCTAACTCTCCCAAATCCCAAGACAACAGAAAACTGGCACCTGGTGCCCTCTATTCATCTATGATGGGCCTACACCATTGGTTTAACCCCTTGTATCTCTGATGATACTGCTAATTTCTGTGTACTGATCAAATTAGTCCCCCAAATTTACTAATATCCCAGGATTGGGATATTTGACCAAATAAGAGGGGGAAATGTAGAACTTTAAGACAATTCTGAAGCCGTTTCTGACGACTCTTAGTACTTCCCCTCCTCCCATGGAAACCAAGGACATAACAGCTATGCATGCACATATGGAGATTTTGGAAACTTTCCATCTCCCTGAATAGGGGCAAGATAACCCTTAGGTGTTGACTCAGTTACTGATGTTTTGACTTAGTCCCTGGGAAGGGGCAAAGTGACCCTCAGAAGTTTCCCTTTACCTCATCTGATCTGGCAACCACTCTCCAGCCAATTATTGGTAACAGCCCTTTTGAATAAGCCAATCATAATAGTTAAAGAACAACCCCCAGACACCCCCCTTCCTTCTGTGGTTTTTCCCTTTAAAAAAATAGCCTGTACCAGCCATTCAGGGTCTTCTAGCCTCCCGACTTCTGGAAGACCCTGTCATGACAGAATTAATAAAATCCTCATGCTTTTACGTCAGCTGTGATATGAGAGATGGTCTCTTGGGGCGACTCCTCCTCCTCGGTGATTGAATGCTAATGTCCAACAGATGAAGGCTTCATAGTAGAGGTGAAACACTTGGGGTAAACAGTGTTCAAGTGGTGAGAAAACATTACAACAGAATACCAAAATACAATTCTGTCCTCTCTTGTAAGTGGCCATTACCAACACTATCATTGGTACAAACAAAGAAATGTGCATTCCAGCGAATCCTATGAAATATTCAATATTTCTTACTTTGCTTGGCCAAGTGACCTAGGGTTCCTGGTATGCTTAAAATTCCCATAAGAGGGTATCTCAGTAGGCCTATAACAAATACTCAATAGAAAATGCTATGAAGCAGGAAGCTGAATACCTGCTAACATGAATCAACAGTTAGGTCCCAAGTTTGAGTTTCAGTTTTATTACCAGAATGACAACAAGTTTACATAGGCAAAGTCTCACCCCGTTATAAAAACTGAGGTATGAGCATGTCCCCCTACAGTCCATGAACCTATAGGTCAGGACCACCTTGAGGGTCTAACAACCCTTCCACAGGGGCTGCCTAAGACCATCGAAAAACAGATATTCACATTATGATGCATAATAACAGTACCAAAATGACAGTCATGAAGGAGCAACCAAATAATTTTATGGTTGGGGGCCGCCGGCTCTAGAGTAGCCTTTCCATTAGGCCCTGATCTACCTGGTAGTTAGCCTCAGTTCTGCAGCCACTGTCTGCCCCATTAGTTTCTTTGCTTGGAGTCCATTGGACTCCTACTTTGAAATTGAAGTAGGTCTTCTCAGGACCTTGACTCACTCAACTTTACCAAAGAGGCAAGAATTCTTAATTGCTAGACTTACTGGAGATCCCACTCACACCACAGGATATTGGAAAACAACTTCCGCTGGGCAGTAATACTGTTCTGGAAAACCTGCTTAGCCCTGGTGCTTCTACTCCCTTTCGTTGGCTGGAAAACACACACACACACACACACACACACACACACACACACACACACACACAAACCAAACCCTCTTTGAGGAAAGATCCATTTGCTCCCATGGGGGATATCAAGCAGGCCTGTGGCACCTAGTTTCATTAACTCTGCTTTGTTTTCATGAATTCTAAAAGAGGACTCTGAAATTTAGCTCCTAGAGAAATGCAAATTTCGGCACCATTTTAGGGGACTTAGGTCTCAGGATCAGATGCCCAAGGAATCCTCCATTTTCTCACCAAGGTCTTTGGCCTTTTGTCTTCAGTAGGAGGCAATGTGGCTGGAAGTCTAAATGGAGGGTCAAAGGAACTGCACAGCCCAATTCCATAGTATTATGTCTCTCCTGGAGTGACTTTATCATTCCTGCCAAAGGGCCACGAGTCTATCTCATAGGTTCATTTGTTGTTGGAACACAAACACGTTTCCTTCACACATGAACCATTAATGCTTCCTATAACGTTATTGTACAATCATTAAGGCTTAGGAGTCGGCCTTACAGTGTTTTCTCCTAAGATCCAGTGTTTGCAAAGAATTTAGAAAGTTGCCCTGTCCGGATCAGGAATGAAAGCAGTATCTAAACCCTGATTTTTTTCAAGTTTACCCATCTTTTCAGCACACATAAGGTCGATAAACTGCAATCAATTTATCACAAAATTGGACTGACACAATTCACATTTTAAATTTCAAACCTCTATTTCTGGGTAGATTAAAATAACCTGAAATATTTGAAATCCCTGGATTTTAGATAAGTAAAAGATTTCCAAAGTGTTTCTTCATTGACCTTGCTCATTAAAGAATATTATTTTCTCCTTTAATATTAAAAAATCTACATAGCATATAAAATAACTATATTACCATTCAAAGAATTTTGAATTTCTTAGCAAGGCCTTCCTTACCTAACCTGCCACGTGATAATAAAACAGGTACTACACAATGAAGCTTAAGAAACGTAGGAACTCTAGCCAAATCTTCATCTCAAAAAATGTCTTTAAACACTGGAAAACAAACAGAATTTAACAACTAATGGTTGAAATTGGCATTTCTCTTGAAAATTGCCAACCCAGAAGATTTCAAACATTCTCGCCACACATGGAAAACAGTAACTTGTGGCATTCAGCTTGATTGGGCTCATCATTTCAGAATACATGTTATATATAAACATGTAGTATACCTGAATACACCCACCCAATTTTCATATGTTAATCATATTTTAGTAAAGGCAGAAAAAAAGATATCCATTTAGAACTTAGTCACTATACAGAATTCAGCAGTTATTTTGATCTTAAAAGCAGGTTTCTTTATGAAAACAAAGCAGGTATTTCCAAAATTCAGTCACACGTGTATATTCTAAGAAAACTGGCCAGCAGATGCAATTCACACCCTTTCTAAGTCGCAGTATTCTTTCAGTTAATAAAAGCAGGTTTCTTTATGAAAACAAAGCAGGTATTTCCAAAATTCAGTCACACGTGTATATTCTAAGAAAACTGGCCAGCAGATGCAATTCACACCCTTTCTAAGTCACAGTATTCTTTCAGTTAATAAAAGCAGGTTTCTTTATGAAAACAAAACAATGATTTCCGAAATTCAGTCACACGTGTATATTCTAAGTAAACTGGCCAGCAGATGCAATTCACACCCTTTCTAAGTCGCAGTATTCTTTCAGTTATGTCTTTGTATAGTATAGACGTATAAATACCATATAGATAGGAATACCCAACTCTGGCTGAGATGTTCAGGTTGAATAGCACAGTCATTCCGGCTTAACACCGACCAGGATTGAAAGTATAAACCTTTAAACAATGTCTACAAGGAAATGGTTGCATATAACCATGAACTCGTTGCTCGCTTCTCTTTAAACATACCCTGGACGCGTGTCGGGTATAGCTTTGCGCAAAGTGCTCGGTGCTAAATCATTTTGCTGCCCAACAAATCACTGTAGAATTCTAACTGCTTCGAATTATTATCACTGCTTGTATTTTACCCCGGAAGCCCTTTCGACCTCAAAAAATAGTAAAAGTTTACCTGCTCCTGGCAAAGTATTCAATTTCGAGAAATTACAGAGTAAAAACAAACGGTACCTTAATCGCAAAAGCAACCAAAACGTCCTTGCCACACATTCTCAAAGCTTTGCTTTGTGTGGAATATAGACTTTTTTTTTTTTCAAAAAATGGATACATTCCCTTGTACATTTGGGCATTAAATCATTAGATTTCCTCATTTGTAGCTTTACTGCTTTTAAAATATTAGTAATCTTTAGAATGCTGATCCTTTAAAAAAATTCTCCTGCTTTTGTATTTTCTAGCAACAACCATGCCTCCAAATTACAACCTACCATATAACACTTATGTTTGAAAAAGCGAAGCTAAGTTACTCACTTCTAGCAGATGACCTGGCTGCTCATCTTCGGTCCTCTGATCTCCTCTGTGGCCGCAGTAAGTTTGCCGTGGTCGGCTTCCTCCACGTCCTGACTTCTTTTCGCTTGACCTGGTTCTTCCACTCCTCTTTAAGTCTCTGAAACAAAACGGAAGCACCTGAGACTTTAGCTAACATAAAGTTCTGTCCCCAGCCACTGGGTATTGTCCTGTTCTCTGCAGTCAGATTCTGCTACTTTAGTACCCTACTCCTCGGAGATCCCACGCACGTGCTGGTCTCCTCGGAGGTCCAAGGGAAAAAGGCGGAAAGTAGAACAGCTAGCGGCGGAGTCGGTCCGCGGGTGGCCTCCCTAGCACCGCCTTCTCTCTGAGAGCCTCCTGCTCTTCTCAGCACCTCCCCTACTTGCGCTTCCCCCATAGGCCATCTCACCACACGTGGACTCCAGAAGGAAGTCTTGAGAACCGAAGTTGCAGTCTGCCCTGTGGGGATTGCTCTGTTGGGGGGGGAGGGGGGCGGGGAAGCTTCGCAAAATTTTCCAGAAATGTCCTCACCATGGCCGAGTCGCACTCAGAACTCTATCTAAAAGAACCTATCTCCTCCACGAGATCCGTTTGCCTCTCTCAGGAGTCCCGGGTTTAAAGGTGTGTGCCACTACTCCCTGGCCTGTACGGCTGACCATATGGCTGCTTTGCTTTTCTGATCTTCAGGTTGAACCCCAATATCTGTCTCTGGATTTTTATTCTTCATGTTACAGAAGATAGTACTCTCGGAGAGTGGGCGGGACTAGGGAAGCCACCTGCGGACCGACTCCCCTTCTAGCAGCTCGACTTTCCGCCTTTTTCCCTTGGACCTCCAAGGAGACCAACGCGTGCGTGGGATCTCCGAGGTGTAGGGTACTAAAGTAGCAGAATCTGACTGCAGAGAACAGGACAATACCCAGTGGCTGGGGACAGAACTTTATGTTAGCTAAAGTCTCAGGTGCTTCCATTTTGACTCCCCAAGAGAGACCTCACTCTTTCTGAAGAGTGGATGGGGGGCTGGGTGAGGGACAGGTGGGGGAGAAGCAGTGGTAGGAGGGGAGGGAGGGGAACAGTGGTTGGTATGTAAAATGAAAAAAAAATTTAAGAAATTTAAAATATATGTGCACATATACTTAAGCCTCTTGCATGTGGACAGCACAATAATTCTGCACAGATTCGTTCTGGATTTGTTATTGAATCACATGTATAAGCATTATGAAAATTCTTGTAGCATACACAAGTCTATAAAAGCCATATGGAAGCACTTTATCTAAAATCAGCCTGTCCCAGGGGAGCTCCTATTGGCAGCTTAATGGGTACTTGTGTTCAAATGTTGTAAACAAGATGTACAGCTACTCATGAGGAGAAGCGACATTGTTTAACCAAATGCATATGGCCGCCTGCAATAAACTCCTGTTTGTTTACAAGATGCCTGAAACGCCTTCACTCACACATAAACACATCATTATGTATTTTCATCAGTCACATCCCAGTTCTAATGGTCGTGTTTTCTGCCACTGTTTATTTATCTAGCATTGCAAAATGAATACTTTCTAACAGAATAAATATTCATTGGCTTGTTTTAATCTTATAACATTCTTTTTTTAAAATTCAGGTTCTCTCTTTGTAGCCCAGGCTACCCTTCAACTCAAGACCCTATGGCTCTGGCTCCCTTGTCCCAAGATCTGCACCACCATGCCCCCACCCTGAAGCTTATTCTTATACCATCTACAACCCACTTGTTGACCAATTCCTGAGGATAATATACACATGGAGAAAACAAATGATAAGCTGGGTAATTATAAGACAGAAGTTACTTCTTAAGTTACTCCTTATCATATTAACTCAGCTGATATTTCAATCTATGGTGTTCTACCATTTGTTTATATGCATTCTGTCTCTGTCTCTCTCTGTCTCTCTCTCTGTTGTCTTTGTGCAGGAATTTGGGGACATGAATTTCAAATGTCATGATTTGCAAATGAGAATTTCTTTTTTGAAAGTTTTCCCTTTCTTTGATCTTTTATTTTGAAAAGCGACTTTAAATGTCACTAAATGTGCCTAAGAAGACTAGACTTTATATTATGTAATTATTTGCCAAAAAGATTTTTCCTGTAGCCATTAAAATACAATTATCACAGCATATATATGTATATAAAAATTGATATCTAGTTTAGTAAAGTGGTACTTGTAGGTTCTCCTCCCAGATCCTGAGTAGTTGGCTAGGTTCCAGTACCAAGCATGATTTCCCTCTTTTTGAATAGGTCCTAAGTTCCTATTGGTTACCACCATGGTATGTATGCCACTATTTCACCCTTAGAGTTATGTGCCCTGCTGGTCATTGGTGTGATCCATAGATTTCATTGCTAGTAGGACTGTTGATTGCTTCCCTCCTTTAGATACTTGCATGGTGCCTTCTGATAACATTAAAGCTAGTACTCATGGAGGAAACTTTCAGGTCAGGACCAATTCAGAGGCTTCTGGGGTCTGTATCCGAAGTGCATGTTGTGTTTAGCAATAAGGACTTCTCTTCCACCTTTGGGCAGTAACCAAAGGCAAGGCCTGTAATGTTTTGGGAGTCTCTTGTACGACCCTGACCAACAATTCAAAAGGGGTCTTCTCATGTCTAGTGTTGGGATTTTGTTAGATAATCTATATTTTTTAGGGGAATACTTGTCAGCCCAGATGAGAAATTTCCACTTAAATTATACATATACATATATACACACATATGTATGTACTATATACATACTTATATATGTATTAGATGTAATTTTAAGTAGCTAGTTAATATTATGACCCATTATGCCTTTTCCAGATATGCTTACTGCTATTTACCCTCCTCTCTCCTTTTATATTTATCTCTTTCCTTGATCCTTAATTAAAGCCACCCATTTCCCCATTTTCTCTTCAAATCACTTGTACCCTGCTATTCTCTTCTTTACTGTTCTCTCCACTGTGATCCCTTTTTACTTTCTTGGTTTCTGCAGTGACTTTAGATTATACACTCACATGTGAAAATTTCAGCTAGGAACTGCACATGAGAGAGAACACACAATGTTTGTCTTTTTGGTCTTTTATAAACGGATAAATGTAGTGGCTCAATTAGTTTGGGGACCTCAATATGACAAACTTCAAGGGAGAACTTACTTCCAAACACAGTGGAAGGAAAGAAACAACTCCTAAAAAGTTGTCTGCCCTCTGACTTTTACACACGGGTCATGGCACATACCACATACACACACACACACACACACACACACACACACACACACACACTACCACCACCACCACCACCACCGCCGCTAATGATGGTGATAAATGTATTTTACGAGCAAAAGGGACTGGAAAGATGGCTCAGCAGTTAAAAACACTTACTGTTCTTTCAGAGGATTGGAGTTCAGTTTCTAACATCCACATTAGGCCACTCTCAAGTATCTGTAACATCAGTTCCAGTAGACCCAAAATTCTTTTCTGCCTTCCTAGGGCACCCACACACATGTGATGTACACAGAGACATATCTACAAACATCTAAATATTAAGATAAGCAAAATATCGCATTTTTCCTCATGTATACATTCTAGAGTTAAATGTCTGTATATGTGTGTGCATATTCACATACATACGTAGGGCATGAAAATAGAAAGGGGAACTTGAGAGGAGAGGAAGAGGTCTTGAGGATGGAGAGGAAGAAAACAGAGCACAATGGACCACATGTGTCCTGAAAGCAGAAAGTGAAAATGTTTGTTCTCATCTGTTGCAGGAGGAAGCTTCTCTGGTGATGAGTCTAGCAGAATATCATTAGGCATCATCACTACGTTCTTTTCTTCTTCTTCTTCTTCTTCTTCTTCTTCTTCTTCTTCTTCTTCTTCTTCTTCTTCTTCTTCTTCTTCTTCTTCTTCATTAGAAGTATTTGATTTTGATTTTGCCCTAGGTCTCTTGGCTTTCTAATCTCAGCTTTTTGTTCACCCATGCAGTGTGAGGTATGGGTTCCATCTCATGGAATGAACCCTAGGTTAAATCAGTTCTTGTTTGGTTACTCCCACAAGCTCTGTGCCACCATTGCCTTCGTATATCCTGCAGAGAGCACACCGCTGTAGACGAACGGTTTGTAGCTCACTCGATGGTTATGTTTCCCTTCTGCTAACATACAGAATACCATACTGTATCAAAGACACTGGAACATGGGGGTGAAAACTTTATGTAGGCACCAGCTTGACATGTTTATTGAGTTGTGTGGGTGTTGTCTTCATCAATGGGGCCTCGCTCTCGGTTTACAGAGAGAAACCTACAATCTTGGCAATAGCCTGAGTTGTTCGGCATTTCTCATGGAACCCCTTTGACCAACAACTCAATTAGATAACCCAATCATGATACTGAAAGCTTCATTTGGTGACTCTGTCTCCTCCACTATTTGGCAATTTCATTTGGATTGCCTTCATATATGTATATATATTTTAATTTCTACTGTATTATTTTTCCATACTACCCCTGAAATGCCCCTTAATTTTACCTGGTTTTACTCCATATTCCTTCCCACAACCCCCTCGCCTCCCACTCCTCACTCGATCCTCCAATTCCAGCTTTCCGTTCTATACATATATATTGTTCAATTTCTTATCTAATGAGATCTATCTGTTCCCTTTAGTCTCTTACTTTACACCCACCTTCTCTGATAGTATGGATTGTAGCTTGGTTATCAATGACGTACAGCTAATATCCACATATAAGAGAATACACACCACATTTGTTTTTCTGGGTTACCTCACTCAAGTTGATTTTTTTCTAGTTCCATCCATTTTCCTGAAGATTTCATGATGCCATTTTCTTAACAGCAGAGTAATACTCCATTGTGTCAATGTACCACATTTTCTTCAGCCCTTCCTCTATTGAGGGACATCCAGGTTGACCCCCATTTCTGGATATTATAGTTGAGCAAGTGTCTCTGAGGTGGGATGAAGCTTTTGGGTATTTGGCCAAGAGTCATAGAGTGGTCTTGAAGTAGATGGATTCCCAACTTCCTAAGGGACCACTACATTGATTTCCACAGTGGATGTACAACTTTGCACTCCCACCAGTAACAGAGGAGTGTTCCTCTTATTCCACATCCTCAGCAGCATGAGCTGTCACTTCTTTTATTGATCATGGCCGTTCTGACAGTTGTAAGAAGAAACCTCAAAGTAGTTTTTGTTTGCATTTCCCTGATGGCAAAGGATGTTAAACATTCCTTTAAATGTTTCTTAGCCATCTGAGTTTCCTCTAAAGACAATTCTCTGCTTATATCTATAGCCATTTTTAATTGTGATATTTGTTTTCTTGATATCTAGTTTCTTGACTTCTTTATCCCCCTCATATTTTGTTTCTCTAATTCTTATTGTTTATGTTTTATCTGTAGAACTCTATAATTTCTCTTCAGCCTTTCTGATATGTTTTAGTGATTATAAATTATATGTTCTTACTATTTTATAGTCTACACAGTATTGCTTTTTGACCACTTTCTCCAGCAAGTAAATCCTGATGTTAGGTGTGGTGCCTCACACCTGCAATCCCAGGACTCAAGAAGTGGAAGCAAAGGGTTGGACATGAGTTTGAGGCCATCTGGGGCCACATAGTGAGGTTCAGGCCAGTATGGGTTACAGGGTGAGATCATAGTTCAAAAGGAAAATATTTAACAATAGAAATACATTTGCCGTTTTCTAGTGCTCTTTATTCTATAACACCCTATAGATAATCCACGTGCATACATGTTAAACACACATAAAATATCATTTGCTTTTAAGCATTCACATATATTTTATATTTTATCTGTGTTTATGTGTTTATGCATGTGTGTACAATATACACGTGGAAGTAGAAGGCTACTTTTAGGAGTCACTTCTTTCTTTTTACTGTACCCAGGGAGGCAAACTCAGGCCATCGTGCTCGGTGCAAGCATCTGTAGACACTAAGCCATCTTCCCAGGCCCTGTGTGTATTTTAAAGGAAAAAAGTGGACATGGGGAACTTGGCATTAAGATGACATTCAAGCCTTCTGATGGTCTTTATTTGCAGCAAAGGATGTTGTTGTTTCTGGTACTCTTTTTCTTCAACCTGAAGAAATTCTGATTGTTTATATTTGTGTGTTTCTGCTTGTTCCCAGGACTCTTACTTTTCTTTCTTTCTGAAAACATTTATATTACCTTCAGGCATGAAGAATGTTTTTAATGGCTAAGAGACTGAAGTAACCATTTTTTTTATCACAACCTTTTAGAGGAAGTTGCTCTCTTCCAGTTTGCATGGTCACTGATGAGAAAGTCACAGCTCTTTGAATAAAACATGTAATGCATGATATGCTAGCACATCAAGTGTATGGAGGGGATTGGCCATCTTTTCAATACGTGGTCTTGGGATTTCTGGCTATCCCTGTATACAAATGAGGCTTTCCTCCTCTCTCACTCTATTCACTGTGTCTGGGAGGCTTCAATTTGTGGAGGGAGCTTTTATAAAATGAACAATATACAACATGAAGAACTTGATGTTCTCTGCAACCTTGACGGAGGTGATCTACTACAGAAAAGAACATTTTACGGAAGCCTGACCATGTTCTAGTGTGCACATGCTCTTCCCTAAAATTGACACCATTGAGATAAAGACAGGATGGAAGGATGCAACACACTATCATTTCATTTCACCCTTGAAGTACAAAAGATTCCTCAGCACAATCTATCTATCTATCTATCTATCTATCTATCTATCTATCTATCTATCTATGTCTTGCAGGAAAGCCATGGGACCAACTGCTGTATGAATTAGGCCCCTCGTGGGCTTTTGTAATGGACGATGGTAAAGAGTAATCGTAAAAGGTAAGGAAATCTGAGTAAACCATGGTTTTAGTAATTAGGAATGCCTTGATTGGCTCGACAATAGTGACACATCCACTCAAAGTAGTAACAAAAGAATCAACCAGGTGCAGGGCATTTGGGAATATTCTGTCCTATTTTTGCAACTTTTCTGTAAATATAAATCGTTATAATAATTTTTTTTTGCTTAAAAATAAATGGCCTTATGGTGGTTAGGGGCTCTGAATGCAGGGTATGTATCACGGTGAAGATTATGCATGGCTCAAATGTGAGGTTTAAGGGTGTCTGGTTTATCCCCCACTTGGGAATATGCTGTCTTAGTTTTACATTGTAATTACTATGGTCAAAAGCAACATGAAAGGGTTTATTTAAGTTTACAGTTGTAGTCCATCATGAAAGGAACTCAAGAAGGAATCTCGAAGCAGGAATCAAAGCAGAGGTGTAGCAGAATAATACAAACCCAGAAGTAGGTATTGGGGTTCAAGATGAAGATCAGAAAAGCAAAGCAGCAAACCACTAGAGAGACGTTTTACCTCTACCAAGTAATCAGATTAAAAGAGCGAGATGCTGTCTCCACGAATCCTCCAACACTACTAGACTCCAGTGAGTTCCTGTCTCTTCCCCTTTATATTTATCTCTCTGCCCAGCATATTGCCCCTGTCTCTACCTCCCCAGTGCTGGGATTAAAATTGTGTGACTCCCAAACACTGAGATTAAAGGTGTACACCTCCACCACCTGGATCTGTTTCTGGAACAATCTTGTATAGCCCAGGCTAGCCTTGAACTCAGAGAGATTTGCCTGCTTCTGTCTCCCGAGTCCTGGGATTATAGTTGTGTGCCACCCCCCCCCTCTGTGTAGCTGAAGAGTATGGCTGCTTTGCCCGCTGATCTTCAGCTGAGCTTTATTCATTTAAACACAAATATACCAGTATACAGAGGCCATGGCGGGAATGCTGCTTACTGGTTTGCTTTCTATGGCTTACCTTCCTTGTTATATGCCCTACCACCACCTACCTGCTGAAGTTTATTTATACAAGGGTGTTGGGCTTGGGGTGGGTGTCATTAGACTCTCACCTGAGATTCCAGCCTCTCCATGAGGCTTTTCCTTCTCAGCTGTGTGTGATTCTCTCCCAGTTACATGTGGTTCCATAGCCTCTGGAGACACTAGAGTACCGAGTGTGTGGATGGTCCGCTGACGGGGCAGGCACTTCTATCTACCCAGCTACAGAGAAGGAATCCTTCTTCCACGCAGCAGTCAGTCGCAGCTTTGCACCTGTAAGTAATCCCTCATCCGTTAGCTGTAAGTTTTAAACTCTTTGGCTCACCAAGATGGGTTTTGGTGGAATACTACCTTGGTCTGTTGCAGCCCTAGCTGATTTGGGAAAGCATTAACTCTCAGGCTCTAAGTCAATGCTTGCAGAAACACCCACTTTTTTCCTTAAGTACATCCACTTTTTAAAAACCACATTTCTAACGCATTATCTTCTATCCCAATTAAAAATTTCATCCTAGTACCTGAGGGAAAAGCTCAGTTAGCAAGGTGCTTGATTTCCAAAACCCAGAATCTACATAAAACTCCAGTTGTGGAATCCCAGCACAAAACTGTGGAGACATAATGTTCCTGGGGTTTACCGGTCAGACAGCTTACCCTATTTTGTGAACTTCAGGCCAATGAAAGACTCTGTCTCAGAAAAAAGTGGACAGCACCTGAGAAAACACACCCAAAGCTGTCCTTTGGCATCCACCACAAGACTGAACAGACACCTGCGCGCGTGCACACACACCTACACACAAACCCCTATATTTGATAATCTGATGTGGAGGTTCTCCTCCCTGGATACCTCATGAAATCATACTAGGAGCTTACATACCACACACACCACTACAACCTCTCAACCTACGCCCCCACACACGGAGGGTGGGAGGGAGAGTGAGTGAATTTTGGACCGTATGCCCAAAGTCTAATTTGATTTGCCTGAAAGGAGGTCCAGGTATCAGTGCTAAGAAATCAGGTGATATTACCCTATCTAATTCCAGCCTCCTGACTTCTACTTCCAGTTACCTCACTGGGTTTTCTTATTAAGTGGAGAGGATCTCTGTTTTTTTTTTTTTTTTCTGGTCTTGACTTTAGGAGCAGTCCCTTCCTTCCTTCCTTCCTTCCTTCCTTCCTTCCTTCCTTCCTTCCTTCCTTCCTTCCTTCCTTCCTTTTTTCCTTCCTTCCTTCTTTCCTTCCTTCCTCTCTTCTGTCCTTCATTCTTTCTGTTTGTCTTTCTTTCATTCATTTGTTTATTTGATCCTTCTTGTTCTCGAAAGAGAAGAATTCAGATAGGATGCAGTAGTTGGTAAGTACTCAAGAGTATAAGCAGAGCAATCAAGGAGGCAAAGCAAACTGGCCAAGTCGAGATGCAGCAACCTAGATTCTAGTGAGCACAGGACCTAAATTTCTCTTCTCACTGTCCATCTCTCCTTTGTGCTCGCCCTAGAATGGGTACTCCTCGGAAAAGCCTGTGCTTTTCTCAGAAGCCCAGCTAACCTAGAATTCAATCTGTTATAAGTAAGTACGTGTATATGATGCAAGAATACGTAAAGAAGTTTAAGAAACAGCTGAAGTTTGGTGGTGCACGCCTTTAGCCCCCGAACTCCGGAGGCAGAGGCAGATGAATCTCTGAGTTCTTGGCCAGTCTGGTTTATAGAGAAAGTTCCAGGACAGCCAGGGCTACACAGAGAAACTCAGATAAATAAGACTGAAGGAAGGAAAGAAAGAAGGAAGGATGGAAGCAAGGAAAAAAGAGAAGGATGGAACAAAGAGAAAGAAAGAAAGGAAGGAAGAAAGAGAGAGAGAGAGAGAGAGAGAGAGAGAGAGAGA
>NW_026068248.1:939862-945084 GCF_014885135.2 Alexandromys fortis
GCCGACTGCAGTATTAGAGGATAGCTTCAGCCTGGGGAGGAGGCAGAATCCTCAGACCTTGAACCTGGGAGGTAAGAATGAGGGGTTAGTAAGGCCTGAGAAGGGCCTGAGGGATGCTGAACAGAGAGGAGAGTGGCAGGG
This sequence comes from Alexandromys fortis, assembly GCF_014885135.2. Lineage (NCBI taxonomy): Eukaryota > Metazoa > Chordata > Mammalia > Rodentia > Cricetidae > Alexandromys > Alexandromys fortis. Next base: position 940,004 of record NW_026068248.1, read on the forward strand.
TATACTGCCAGTCCCTGCTGGCCAAGAACAGGAGATGGTCCCTACAGAGCAGGTCCTGTCAGATTCTCTGACTCCCAGGGGTGTCCATCGAGCACCTGGAAGCCCTCCAGAATAGGAAGCAGGAAGCACAGGGCTAAGGCCCTGCCTGTGGTTCCTATCTTTACAAAACCATGGCTAGATGGGTGGAGACTTGGTTTCTACTGTGAACATATGAAGGCCTGGCTCCACCTCTGGTTTTCAGAAGCTTTGTGACATCAGTTTTATGCCTCATAGCGCCCACTATGGATAACGTGACAACAATTGCCAAGAAACGCATCAGAGCAGCTCCTCACAGTGACTGGGTGTCTTGTTTTCACAGCCCTGGCTCTTCTCCCCTTCTGCTCATGGTCCTTCCTGTCCTCACTGCTGGGCCACACAGGCACATTCCGTGTGAGGTGTCATTCACATCTTCGACTATTAGATGTCCACAGAGATCCTGGTAGGAAGCTTTTCTGTTCTTTTCAGGCTGGGCCAACATTTCCAAGCACAGGTAGATTTTGTTCTGGTCCACCACAGGAAATTAGGGAGCCAGACAAACAAGTGTCCGCGTACGTTCCCCTCACACACTGATATAATCTCTTTCATATAACACGTCCAGTGAATAAAGTCTGAGAACCAGTATCTGGGCCACCTGGGATCCCAGCCTTTACTTTCTGATCCTTTTCCAAATCATAGAGCTGAGAGCGAATAATTGCCAGAGTCTAGGACATGAATCATGAATGTGCCATCTTGGGGTGTCTCAGTCTCCTGTATCTCCTGCCTCCTTCATATGGTTACATACTGAAGGCCCAGGTTGCCTCCTGACCTCACAATGATCAGGATGCCTAGGAGGCATGACTTCATCATGGGTAACATCTTAGTTGCTCTGTGACTTGGGAGCTACTTATTCAGCGTCTCTGGGCCTTTCGTTTCTTGTGTACAATGTGGATGGCAACAATACTTATGATATGGAGTCACACTAATGGTGAAGTAAATATATAAATGTACAGACTATATGGAGAACGTGTGTGTGTGTGTGCGTGTGTGTGTATGTATGTATGTCTTGCTATGTAACATGGGCTACATAAACATGGCCGAAATAACCCATGGATGCCTCACAGTTATAGATGGCTGTTAGTAAGTACTGCAACCTGAACTCAGGTCCGCTGGTTAAGAGCACTATCCAGACCAAAGTATATATCTTATTATTATTTCAGGTTTTGTTTATTTTAATTTTATTTGCATGGTTATTTTACCTGCGTGTGTGTCTGTGAATTTGCCCACAGAGATCATAAGATGGTGTCAGATCCCTTGGAACTTTAATAACAGGCAGTTGTGAGCCACCATTTGGGGCCTCGGGACTGAATTCAGGTCGTCTGTAAGAGCCATCCCCTCACCCTTGCATCAACATATATATTTTACTTTTAAGTTTTCTTTGTTTTTAAAGTTTTAATTTATTTCTTATCATATTTTCTCCCTTCCCCAACTCCTCCCAAGTCAACATCATGCTCTTTCTCTTGCTTAAACAAACAAAACAGTCTGTTTATAAGTCAAAACAAAACCATGGCGTCCTATTGATACTGGAAACTACTGGGCATGGGGTCTGTTTGCCATACCCAGTGCCACTCCATTGAGAAAGCAGCTATCAATCACAAACAGCTACTTCCTAGGTGTAGGGCTTTGTGGCCACTTCCCCACCTCCATGCTGGAATTTTATCTGGCTTGAGCTCCTGCAGATCTTGTCAATGATGTCACAGTCTCTGTGAGGTCATATGTGCATCAGCTCTGTTGGGTCTGGAGAATGTTGTTGCTTTGGAGTCATCCACCACCTCCGGAGATTCAGATAGATGCAAACTCCGTGAGTCATCACCCATGAGAGAGTGGGCTTTTAGTGATGCAAGTGCTTTAGAATCACCCCTATGCATGTAAAGTCCTCGCCCACAATTTGGTCTGGCATGGGTTCCCTACCCAGTAATAATGTCACACAATGCCATGACGGTGCTGTTATTGGTGACCATGGCACATGGTGGAGACTCCTCATGTGGCAATGGACAGGATGCAAAGCTTACAGATCGGATTCAGTGAGTGTAATAGCCTTCAAAGGCCCTGCCCTCATGCTACAGGTCTGGGATGCTCCACACACTCCTCCAACAGTGCCACCTGCTCGGGATAATGCTCAAACAGCAAACTTGCAAGCCCCACCAACAATCTAAGTAGACTAAACTGAACTGAGGGCAGCAGCTGTTCCCAGCAACCAGCTTTTCCTAAATGAGCAGTAAATGATTATAAAGGCAGTGACAGGTTCACCACTGTCGCCAGTATCTTTTTCTTCTACTTTAAGAGAATTACTTAATTTTATTTTACATGTATGAGTGTTTGGCCTGCATAATATATGCCTGTGTGAAGGTGCCGGGTCCCCTGGAATTGAGTGACAGCCAGCTGTGAGCTGCCATGTGGGTGCTGGGAATTGAACCCGGGTCCTCTGGAAGAGCAGACAGTGATGGTCACTGCTGAGCCATCCTCCCAGCCCTCACACACACTTATTAAAGTCTCTAGCTTACTGATAAGGTATTACAGTTCTTGCTTTTGTAAGTGTCCAGAAAATATTTATCCTTTATTTGTAGTGTTTGATCCATTAATAGCTAATGTATCTGTTGTTACATTCTACTCTTTTTCCTTTGCACTCTTATCCCCCTCATATTTTGTTTCTCTAATTCTTATTGTTAATGTTTTAGCTTTAGAACTCTATCATTTCTCATCAGCCTTTCTGATATGTTTAAGTGATTATAAATTATATGTCCTAAATATGTTATATTCTACACAGTATTGGTTTTTGACAACTTTGTCCAGAAAAGAAATCCTGATGTTAGTGTGGTGCCTCAAACCTGTAATACCAGGACTCAAGAAGTGGAAGCAAAGGGTTTGACATGAGTTGATGCCAGGCGTGGTCACATGGTGAGTTTTGGTTTATTATGGTTTGCAGGGTGAGATCCTATTTCATAAGTAAAACTTTTTAACAATAGAAATTCATTTGCCATTTTCTATTGCTCTTTATTCTACAATACACTGTAGTTAATTCATGTGCATATGTGTTAAACATACCTAAAATATCATTATTTCCTTTTTAGCATTCACATATATGTTACATTTTGTGCACATGTGTTTATACATGCGTGTCACAATATACACGTGAAGGTAGCAGGCTACTTTTAGGCGTCACTTCTTCCTTTTCAGTGTACCCACGAAGGCAAACTCAGGCCATCATGGTCCACTCAAGCATCTGTAGGCACTGGGCCATCTTGCAAGGCCCTTGTGTATTTTAAAGGAAAAAAGTGGAAATAGGGAACTTGGTATTAAGATGACATTCAGCCTTCTGATGGTCTTTATTTGCACCAAAGGATGTTCTTGTTTCTTGTATTCTTTTTTTCAACTTCAACTTCTGATTGTTTATATTTGTGTATTCCTCTTTTTCCCAGGACTCTTACTTTTCTTTCTTTCTGAAAACATCTCTGTCACCTTCAGGCAGGAAGAATGTTATCAATGGATAAGAGACTGAGTTACCTTTTTCTGTCACCATCTTTTACAGGAAGTTGCTCTCTTGATAGGGAAGCTCAGCCAATCCCATTTGGCTAGGGTGTGGCTGCCTGGGGGCTGGGAAGAAAACCTGGGAATCCAGCTGCCCTTCATCTCTTCTGCACTCTCCTTGCTGTGTTTGCCACACCCATTTTGGGCCTGGGAAACTTTACCTGGTCTCCTGAGTGTCCCCTTTTCAATTGTTAAATTATATCTGTTATTTTCAGCTGGTCTGCTTAATTCGAGCTTATTGGTAAAATACGCCCTCACTCTCTTCTAGGGTCCAAGGTCACTGATGAGAAAGTCACAGCTTTTTGAATAAAACCCATCATGCTTCATATGCTAGCACCTCAAGTGTATGGAGGGGATTGGCCATCTTTTCAATACGTGGTCTTGGGATTTCCGGCTATCCCTGTATACACATGAGGCTTTCCTCTCTCACTCTTTCCACACACATGAAAAATAAATTCCATAGTCCCTTTAAAGAAAATCATGGTAGAACAATTCATCTCATACCAGCACCAGTATTAGAGAAAGCCCAAGAGAAGGGAGGACTTTTGTGGTTCTGAGAGGAGAGAATGAACATCAGAGACAGGCATTGGCATAACGTGACACAGCTAATACTGTTGGTCAGCGACCTGTATTCCTAAGAGTGGATTTACACTTTCATTTTGTGGTGACCAGTATGGTTTTGGTTTTACTTTTTGATTCAGTGTTTCATTATGTAGCCTAGACTTGTCTGGAATGTGCTTTCCGTTGCCTGTGCCTGCCAACAGGATGGACCAAAATAGCAGTTTCTGGGACTGTTATAAAACATTCCAACACAAAATCAGCTTAGAGAAAAAGGGTTTATTTGGCACAGGCTAACAAGTCACAGTTCATCCCTGGGGAAATCAGGGCAGGATCTCAAGGCAGGAACCTGGAGGAAGGAAGCCTGGAAGAAAGAGCGCTGTTTGCTAGTCCCTTCTGTGGCTTGCTCATAGTCTCATGCTTCGCTGGTACTTTTATCTAACCCAGAGCCTCCTCCCTAGGAATGGTATTGCCTACAGTGGACAGGACCTCTTATGTGAGTTAATAATCAAGGATACCACACTCACACACATGTGTCCAAAGACCAACCTCCTAATCTGATGTAGGAAATTTCTCAGTAGAGGCTTCCCTCTCAGTTGGCACTGTGTTAGGTTGACAATAGAAGTAGGACAGCCACCATGTCTGTGAGGCTTGCATTTCTGGAGGGAACTTTTATAAAATGAACAATATACACCATGAAGAACTTGATGTTCTCTGCAACCTTGACGGAGGTGATCTAGTTCAGAAAAGAACTTCTTATGGAAGACTCATCATGGTCTAGTGTGCACATGCTGTTACCAAAGGTGTCTCCATTGAGATAAAGACACGATGGAAGGATGCAACACACTGATCATGTCGGAAGGTCATTGGTTAATTAATAAAGAAACTGCTTGGCCCGATAGGTCAGAACATAGGTGGGT
>NW_026068248.1:952020-956757 GCF_014885135.2 Alexandromys fortis
ACACATAAAGACATGGTCTTACAAGAAAGCCATGGTTACCACAGCTGTACAAAGTAGGCTCCTCATAGGATTTTTCATGGACAATGGTAAGGAGTCATGGTAAAAGGTAAGGAAATCTGAATAAACCTTGAATTCAAATAATTATGAATGTCTTGCTTTACTCAACAATTGTGACACATCCAATCAAAGTAGTAACAAAAGAATCAACCAGCTGCAGGGCATTTGTGAATATTCTGTCTCTTTTTGCAACTTTTCTGTAAAATATAATCTCTAAAATTTAAAAATTTCTCTTTAAAGGAAGTGGCCTTATGGTGGGTAGAGGCTCTGAATGCAGGGTATGTGTCACGTTGAATATTATGGATGGCACAAATGTGAGCTCTAAGTGTGTCTGGTTTATCCCCCACTTGGGAATATGCTGTCTTAGTTTAAATTGTAATCACTGTGGTCCAAAGCAAGTTGAAAAGCTTTATTTAAGTTTACAGTTGTAGTCCATCGTGAAAGGAACTTAAGGAAGGAATCTCGAAGCAGGGATCAAAGCAGAGGTGTAGCAGAATAATACAAACCCAGAGACAAGTATTGGGGTCCAAGCTGAAGATCAGAAAAGCAAAGCGGCGAACCACTAAAGAGACCTTTTACCCTATCAAGTGTTCAGACTCAAAGGGCGAGGGCTTGTCTCCATGAATCCTCAGACTCCACACTCCAGTGAGTGCCTGTCTCTTCTCCTTTATCTTCCTCTCTCTGCTCAGCATATTGCTCCTGTCCCCAACTCCCTAGTGCTAGGATTAAAAGTGTGTGACTCCCAAACACTGAGATTAAAGGTGTAAACCACCACCACCTGCATCTATTTCTGGATTAATCTTGTATATTCCAGGAAAGCCTGGAACTCAGAGATTTGCCTGCCTCTGCCTTCCCAGTCCTAGGATTATAGGTGTGTGCCACCCCACCCCCACCCTGTCCCATATAGCTGAGGTGTGTGGCTGCTTTGCCCCCTGATCTGCAGTCAAGTTTATTCATTTAAACAGAAATATACCAGTATACAGGGGCCATGGCGGGAATGCTGCTTACTGGCTTGCTTTCTGTGGCTTACTCAGCTTCCTTGTTACTCAGCTTCCTTGTTATACACCCTACCACCACCTGCCTCTGGAAGTTTCTTTATACAAGGCTTGGGGCAGGTGTCATTAGACTCTCACCTGAGATTCCAGTCTCTCTCTGAGGCATCTCATTTTCAGCTGTGTGTGATTCTGTCCCAGTTACAAGTGGTTCTGTAGCCTCTGGAGACACTAGAATACTGAGAGTGAGGAAGGTCCACTGACAGGGCAGGCACTTCCGTCTACCCAGGTACAGAGAAGGAATCCTTCTTCCATGCCACAGTCAGTCGCTGCTTTGCTCCTGTAAGTAATCCCTCATCCGTTAGCTGTAAGTTTTAAAGTCTTTGGCTCACCTAGTTAGGTTTTGGTGGAATAATACATTGGTCTGTTGGAGCCCTAGCTGATTTGGGAAACACTTAACTCTCAGGGTCTAAGTCAATGTTTTCAGACTATACCCACCTACTTTTTTAGTACATCTGCTTTTAATTTTTTTGTACATCCACTTCTTTTAAAACTACATTTCTGATTATCTTGTATCCCAACTAAACACTTCATCCTAGATCTGAGGGGATAGCTCAATTAGCAAGGTGCTTGCTTTGCTAGCATGAGGACACAAATTCAACCGCCAGAATCTAAATAAAAACTCTAGTTCTGGTAGCCTGTACTTGAAATCCCAGCACAAAACTGTACAGACATAATGTTCTTGGGGTTTACTGATGAGAAGGCTTACCCTATTTTTTGAGCTTCAGGCCAATGAAAGACTCTGTCTCAGAAAAAAAAAAGTCGATAGCACCTGAAAAAACACACCCAAATCGGTCCTTAGGCATCTACCACAAGTGTGCACAGATACCCAGACCCACACCAACCCACCGACCCCCCTCCCCCACCCCACACTTACAAACACACACCTACATTTGATAACCTGGTGTGGAGATTCTCTTCCCTGGATAAACTGTGAAATCATACTAGGAGCTTACATAACTCACACACCACTACAACCTGACAACACCCTCTGCCCCCACACACAGAGGGATGGAGAGAGAGAGAGTGAATTATGGACCTTATGGATGCCCAAAGGTTAATTTGATTTGCCTGAAAGGAGGTCCAGGTATCAGTGCTAAGAAATTAGGTGATACTATCCAACCTAATTCCAGCCTCCTGATTCCTATTTTTAGTTACCTCACTGTTTTTTTGTTTTGTTTTGTTTTGTTTTACAAAGTGGAGAGGATATCTAAATTTCTCTGGTCATGACCTTAACAGCAGTTTCCTTTCTTCATCTTTCTGTCTGTCTTTCTTTTTTTCATTTGTTCATTTGATCCTTCTTGTTCTCAAAAGGGAATAATTCTGATGGGATGCAGTAGCTGGTCAAGTACTCAAAAGTGTAAGCATAGCAATGAAGGAGGCAAAGCAAACTGGCCAAGTCGAGATGCAGCAACCTAGATTCTAGTGGGCACAGGACCTAAATTTCTCTTCTCACTGTCCATCTCTCCTTTGCGCTCGCCCTAGAATGGATACTTCTAGAAAAAAGTGTGCTTTTCTGAGAAGCCCAGCTTCCTTAAAATTCAATCTGTTATAAGTAAGTAGGTGTATAAGATGCAAGAATATGTAAAAAAGTTTAAGAAACAACTGAAGTTCACCGGGCATGGTGGTGCACACCTTTAATCCCAGTACTCTGGAGGCAGAGGTAGATAAACCTCTGAGTTCTTGGACAGTCTGGTTTATAGAGAAAGTTCCAGGACAGCAAGGGATACACAGAGAAACTCAGATACACAGGAAGGAAGGAAGGAAGGAAGGAAGGAAGGAAGGAAGGAAGGAAGGAAGGAAGGAAGGAAGGAAGGAAGGAAGAAAAAAAGAAAGGACACGAAAAGACAAGGGAATGTTTTAGGGAAAGAGTTAGAGCACTCTGCATACTATCCTGCCCAGGAAGTATTGAGGCTGTTTTAATCTGATCCAGCTATTATGGACCACCATCCCCCATTGTTGATCATATCCTGTTTGGAAGGTCCTGAGCTGGCCCTTCCTGAATCTCCCACTGCCATTTCCCATCTCTCTTGAACCCAGATTGGCTACCACCATTATCTAATATATGTAGTTTGTTCTGAGGAATCATTTATTATACTTCTATGGTAAAATGAAATGTTAATGTGTAGGAGAGGGAGTGGGCTGCATTCCTGCCACCCAGCTCCTGGCTGCCTGGCTAGCTTATACCCTGAAATAACAACACACAAACTGTATTCATTCAAATACTGCCTGGCCCATTTCTATTAATGTGGGTAGCACCACGAGGTGCACTTACTGGGAAGATTCTAGCCTACGTCCATCTTGGGTGGGAGCTTCATCGCATCTGCCTCAGAGAGGAGAGCTATGTCTTATGTCTGAGGTGTCTTACCTCACTGCCTCTTCCTCCCAGCATTCTGTTCTGTTTACTCCACCCACCTATGTTCTGACCTATCGGGCCAAGCAGTTTCTTTATTAATTAACCAATGACCTTCCGACATGATCAGTGTGTTGCATCCTTCCATCGTGTCTTTATCTCAATGGAGACACCTTTGGTAACAGCATGTGCACACTAGACCATGATGAGTCTTCCATAAGAAGTTCTTTTCTGAACTAGATCACCTCCGTCAAGGTTGCAGAGAACATCAAGTTCTTCATGGTGTATATTGTTCACTTTATAAAAGCTTCCTCTAGAAATGGAAGCCTCACAGACATGGGTGGCTGTCCTAGTTTTATTGTCAACCTAACACAGTGTCAACTGAGAGGGAAGCCTCTACTGAGAAATTTCCTACATCAGATTAGGAGGTTGGTCTTATGACACATGTATGTTTGGTTTCCTTGATTATTAACACACATAAGAGGTAGTGTCCACTGTAGGCAATACCATTCCTAGGCAGGAGGCTCTGGGTTAGATAAAAGTACCAGCGAAGCATGAGACTATGAGCAAGCTAGAGAAGGGACTAGCAAACAGCGCTCTTTCTTCCAGTCTTTCTTCCTCCAGGTTCCTGCCTTGAGTTCCTGCCCCAATTTACCCAGTGATGAACTGTGACTTGGAAGCCCGTGCCAAATAAACCCTTTCTTCTCTAAGCTGATTTTGTGTTGGAGTATTTTATAACAGCCCCAGAAACTGCTACTGTGACAGACTCTGTTGGCAGGCACGGGCAAGGGAAGTCACATCCCAGACTAGTATGGGCTACATAATGAAACACTGAATCAAAAAGTAAAACCAAAACCATAGTGATAAGCACAAAATAAAAGTGTAAATCTACTCTTAGGAATACAGGTCGCTGACCAACAGTATTAGCTGTGTCATGGAATTCCAATGCCTGTCTCTGATGAATCAAAAACTCTTCAGGTGAAGAAAAAGAATACTAGAAATAAAAACATCCTTTGCTGCAAATAAAGACCATCAGGAGGCTTGAATGTCATCTTAGTGCCAAGTTTCCTATTTCCACTTTTTTCCTTTAAAATATGTACAGAACCTGGGAAGATGGCCCAGTGCCTACAAATGCTTGTGCCTAGCATGATGGCCTGAGTTTGCCTCCCTGGGTACAGTGAAAAGAAAGAAGTGACTCCTAAAAGTAGCCTGCAACCTCCGCGTGTATACTGAGACACACATGCATAAATACATGCACACAGATGAAATATAAAA
>NW_026068248.1:963332-966726 GCF_014885135.2 Alexandromys fortis
CAATGCCTGTCTCTGATGAATCAAAAACTCTTCAGGTGAAGAAAAAGAATACTAGAAATAAAAACATCCTTTGCTGCAAATAAAGACCATCAGGAGGCTTGAATGTCATCTTAGTGCCAAGTTTCCTATTTCCACTTTTTTCCTTTAAAATATGTACAGAACCTGGGAAGATGGCCCAGTGCCTACAAATGCTTGTGCCTAGCATGATGGCCTGAGTTTGCCTCCCTGGGTACAGTGAAAAGAAAGAAGTGACTCCTAAAAGTAGCCTGCAACCTCCGCGTGTATACTGAGACACACATGCATAAATACATGCACACAGATGAAATATAAAATATATGTGAATGTTTAAAAGCAAATGATATTTTATGTGGGTTTAATGCATATGCACGTGGATTAGCTATAGTGTATTGTAGAATATAGAACACTAAAAAATCGCAAGGGGTTTCTATTGTTAAAAAGTTTTACTTTTGGAATGTGATCTTACTCTGTAACCCATATTGATCTTAACCTCACCATGTGTTCCTAGCTGGCCTCAAACTCATGTCCAACCCTTTGCTTCCACTTCCTGAACCCTGGGATTACAGGTGTGAGGCACCACACTAACATCAGAATTTACATTCTGGGGAAAGAGGCAATAAAGCAATACTGTGTACACTATAAAATCGTAAGGACATACTATTTATAATCACTAAAACATATCAGAAAGGCTGATGAGAACTTATAGAGTTCTAAAGCTCAAACATTAAAAATAAGAATTAGAGAAACAAAATATGAGGGGCAAAAGAGTGCAAATGATAGAGTAGGACGTAACAACAGATACATTAGCTATTACTGGATCAAACACAACAAAAAAAGGAGAAATATTTTCTGAACAGATACAAAAGCAAGAACAGTAATACATTATCTGAAAGACAGAGACTTTAATAAGTGTGTGTGAGGGCTGGGAGGATGGCTCAGCAGTTAGCATCACTGTCTGCTCTTCCAGAAGACCCGGGTTCAATTCCCAGCACCCACATGGTAGCTCGCAGCTGGCTGTCACTACAATTGCAGGGGACCCGGCACCCTCACACAGGCCTTTATCATGCAGGCCAAACACTCACACATGTATAATAAAAAGAAGTAATTCTCTTTAAAGTAGAAGAAAAAGATGCTGGCGACAGTGGTGAACCTGTCACTGCCTTTAGAATCATTTACTGCTCATTTAGTAAGGGCTGGTTGCTGGGAACAGCTGCTGCCCTCAGTTCAGTTTAGTCTACTTAGATTGTAGGTGGGATTTGCAACTTTGCTGTTTGAGCACTTAGCCCCTATCAGGTGGCATTGTTGGAGGAGTGTGTTGAGCATCCCAGGCATGTAGGATGAGGGCAGGGCCTTTGAAGACTGTTACACTTACCACTCACTGAATCTGATCTGTAAGCTTTGCATCCTGTCCATTGCCACATGAGGAGTCTCCACCATGTGCCGCGGTCACCATTAACAGCACCGTGATGGCATTGTGTGACACTTTTCCTGGGTAGGTAACCCATGCCAGACCAAATTGTGGGTGAGGACTTTACATGCACAGGGGTGATTCTAAAGCACTTGCATCACTAAAAGCCCACTCGATCACAGGTGATGACTCACGGAGTCTGCATCTATCTGAATCTCTAGAGGTGGTGGATGACTCCAAAGCAACATCGTTCTCCAGACCCAACAGAGCTGATGCATGTATGACCTCAGAGAGACTGGGACATCACTGACGAGATCTGCAGGAGCTCAAGCCAGATAAAATCCCAGCATGGAGGAGGGGAAGTGGCCACAAAGCCCTACACCTAGCCAATAGCTATTTGTGATGGATAGCTGCTTTCTCAATGGTGTGACACCGGGTATAGCAAACACATCCCAGAACAGGCCCCATGTACAGTAGTTTCCACTATAACTAGGACTCCATGGTTTTGTTGTTGACTTATAAATGGACTGTTTTGTTTGTTTTAAGCAAGAGAAAGAGTATAATGTCAAGTTGGGGGGAATTGGAGAAGGGGGAAAATATGATGAAAATAAATGTAAAATTTAAAAATAAGGAAAACTTAAAAGTAAAATATATATGAAGAGGAGGCACTGCGGAGATGGCTTTTGCAGAGGACCTGACTTCATTCCAAAGACCCCAAATGGTGGCTCACAACTGCACGTTATTCTAGTTCCACGGGATCTGGCACCATCTTATGACCTCCGAGGGAAAATCCACAGACTCACAGGCAGGGAAAATACCCATGCACATAAAATTATAATAAACAAATCCTGAAATAATATGATATACCTGTTGGCCTGGATAGTGCTCTTATCCAGAGGACCTGAGTTGAGTTTGCAGTATCTATAACAGCCATCTGTAACTGTGAGGCCACCCTGGGCGATTTATCCCATGTTTATTCAGTCCATGTTACACAGCAAGACATAGACACATATACCGACACACAAACACACGTTCTCCACATAGTCTGTCCATTTATATATTTATTTCACTATTATAGTGATTCTATATCATAAGTATTGTTGACATCCACATTTCTCACGAAAACGGTAAGGCCCAGAGAGGATGAATAAGTAGCTCCCAAGTCACAGAGCAACTAAGAAGTTACCGATGATTAAGTCATGCCTCCTAGTCATCCTGATCATTGTGAGGTCAGGAGGCAACCTGGACCCTCAGGATGTAATCATACGAAGGAGGCAGTAGATACAGGAAACTGAGAAACACCCCAAGATGGCACATTCACGGCTCATGTCCTAGACTCTGGCAACTACTCACTCTCAGCTCTATGATTTGGAAAAGGATCAGAATGTCAAGGCTGGGGAGCCCAGGTGGGCCAGATACTGGTTCTCAGACTTTATTCACTGGAAGGGGTATATGAATGAGAGAGATATGAGTGTGTGATGGGAAAGAGTGAGAAGGCAAGTTTGTCTGCTTCCCTCATTTCCTTCTGTGGACCAGTACAAAGTCTACCTGTAATTGGAAATTTTGGCCCAGTATGAAAAGAACAGAAAAGCTTCTTGTCAGAATCTCTGTCGACATCTAGTGGTCGATGATGCAAATGACACCTGACACGGAATGTGCCTGTGGGGCCCAGCAGTGAGGACAGGAAGGATCATGAGCCCTGGCTGTGAGAACAAGACACTCAGTCACTGTGAGGAGCTGCTTTGATGCGTTTCCTGGCAATTGTCACGTTTTCCATAGTGGGCACTATGATACATAAAACTGATATCACAAAGCTCCTGAAAACCAGAGCTGGAGCCATGAATTCATGTGTTCTGGGTAGAGACCAAGACTCCACCCATCTACCAGTGGTCTTGTGGAGATAGGAACCACAGGCAGGGCCTTGGCCCTGTTCTTCCTGCTTCCTATTCTGGAGGGCTTATGGGCTCG
>NW_026068248.1:970666-972324 GCF_014885135.2 Alexandromys fortis
GCTCTCCTCTCTGTTCAGCATCCCTGGGGCCTTTCTCAGGCCTGACTAACCCCTCATTCTTATTATCCAGGTTTAAGGTCTGAGGATTCTGCCTCCTCCCCACACTGAAGTAGTCCATCTACTACTGCAGTCTGCTTCAGTGCCTTTCCCTACCACAGCCAAACAACTCATTCTGTGTCCATGGTTTCAGGTAGGTTGAGTTGCACATTCTTGCTTAAAAGGCTTTATTGTTGATCAGGCCTGAAACATGAGCAAGAAAGAAACTTCCAGATGGCTAGACTCACCCTGACTGGTGTACAGTTTCATCATCATCTCTTTTGACTCAGCATGATTCTGGGAAGACTGTGTTGGCTGTGGCTGGCTGCTTTCTTCTCTGAGAGCTGGTGCACTGCCCAAAATGACCTCAAGAATAACCAAGATCTGAGCCAGATGTCCGGACACCAGTCTGTCTCCATTGTGCTGAAGGAAAATCACTAAAAAGACCTAGGATTTGGAGTATGATGGCAGTTACCAGTGAAGCTATTAGGCATGAGTTGAGGTCTGGGAGGGAACAACAGACCACAAAGACAGGCCATAGAACAATGGGTAGGCAGCCTAAGGTCCTGAAGTGACATAAAGATAATGGGGGTGGCCTACCTGGGGTCAAGAGAGCAGGAGAATGGCAGTGGGAGACTTGGGAAGGAGACAGTTTATGTCTTTCCAAACAGGATGTGACCAACAGTGGGGATAGTAGTCCATATTTCCTGGATCAGCTTAAAACAGTCTCAAGACTTCCTCTGCATTGTGGCTTGCAGAGTGTGCTATCTCTTTCCCCTAGTATAATTTCAACTTAGGTCTGTTCTTTTCTCTCTCTCTCTCTTTCTTTCTTTCTTTCTTTCTTTCTTTCTTTCTTTCTTTCTTTCTTTCTCTCACTCTCTCTCTCTCTTTCTTTTTTTTTCTTTTTTCCTTCCCTTCCTTCCTTCCGTCCTTCCTTCCTTCCTTCTTTTTTCCTTCCTTCCTTCGTTCCTACCTTCCTTCTTTCTTGTTTATCTGAGTTTCTCGGTGTAGCCATGGTTGTCCTGGAACTTTCTCTATAAACCAGACTGGCCCAAAACTCAGAGATTCATCTGCCTCTACCTCCAGAGTACCGGGATTAAAGGCATGCACCACCATGCCTGCCAAACTTCAGCTGTTTCTTAAACTTCTTTATATATCTTGCATCTTTTACACCTACTTAATTATAACAGATTGAATTGTAAATAAGCTGTGCTTCTGGGTAAAGCACAGTCTTTTCCTAGAAGTATCCATTCTAGGGAGAGCACAAAGGAGACATGGACAGTGAGAAAAGAAATTTAAGCCCTGTGCCTACCATGATCTAGGTTGCTTCATCTTGACTTGGCCAGTCTGCTTTGCCTCCTTGATTGCTCTGCTTACATTCTTGAGTACTTGTCCAACTACTGCATCCTATCAGAATTCTTCTCTTTTGAGAAGAAAAATCACATAAACACATGAATGAAAAATGGACAGAAAGTAGAAAGGAAGGACGGAAAGAAGGAATGAAGGAAGAAAGGATGAGATTGCTGGTAAGGTCAAGATCAGAGAAAAACAGAGATCCTCTCCACTTAATAAGAAAAACCAGTGAGGTAACTGGAAGTAGGAGTCAGGAGGCTGGAATTAGA
>NW_026068248.1:975763-977453 GCF_014885135.2 Alexandromys fortis
AAAAATCACATAAACACATGAATGAAAAATGGACAGAAAGTAGAAAGGAAGGACGGAAAGAAGGAATGAAGGAAGAAAGGATGAGATTGCTGGTAAGGTCAAGATCAGAGAAAAACAGAGATCCTCTCCACTTAATAAGAAAAACCAGTGAGGTAACTGGAAGTAGGAGTCAGGAGGCTGGAATTAGATAGGGTAATATCACCTGATTTCTTAGCACTGATACCTGGACCTCCTTTCAGGCAAATCAAATTAGACTTTGGGCATAAGGTCCAAAATTCACTCACTCTCTCTCCTACCCTGTGTGTGTGTGTGTGTGTGTGTGTGTGTGTGTGTGTGATGGTATGTTATGAGGTTGTAGTGGTGTGTGTGGTATGTTAGCTCCTAGTATGATTTCCTGAGGTATCCAGGGAGGAGAACCTCCACACCAGATGATCAAATGTAGGGATGTGTTGTGTGTGTGTGCTCCCGAGCGCAGGTGTCTTTGCACACTTGTGGTGGATGCCAAATGACAGCTTTGGGTGTGTTTTCTCAGGTGCTGTCCACTTTTTTTCTCAGACAGAGTCTTTCATTCGCCTGAAGTTCACAAAATAGGGTGAGCTGTCTGACCGGTAAACCCCAGGAACAGTACGTCTCCACAGTTTTGTGCTGGGATTCCACAACTGGAGTTTTATGTAGATTCTGGGGATTGCAAAGAAAGCACCTTGTTAGCTGAGATATCCCTTCAGATCTGACAATGAAGTTTTAATTGGGATACAAGATAATCAGAAATGTAGTTTTTAAAAAAGTAGATGTATTTTAAAAAAAAAAAAGTGGGTATATTCTGAATACATTGACTAAGACCCTGAGAGATAAGTGTTTCCCAAATCAGCTAGGACTCCAACAGACCAAGGTATTATTCCACCAAAACCCAACTTGGTGAGACTAAGACTTTAAAACTTACAGCTAACGGATGAGGGATTACTTACAGGAGCAAAGCAGCGACTGACTGTGGCATGGAAGGAGGATTCCTTCTCTGTAGATGGATAGATGGAAGTGCCTGCCCTGTCAGTCNTCTTGTTTATCTGAGTTTCTCGGTGTAGCCATGGTTGTCCTGGAACTTTCTCTATAAACCAGACTGGCCCAAAACTCAGAGATTCATCTGCCTCTACCTCCAGAGTACCGGGATTAAAGGCATGCACCACCATGCCTGCCAAACTTCAGCTGTTTCTTAAACTTCTTTATATATCTTGCATCTTTTACACCTACTTAATTATAACAGATTGAATTGTAAATAAGCTGTGCTTCTGGGTAAAGCACAGTCTTTTCCTAGAAGTATCCATTCTAGGGAGAGCACAAAGGAGACATGGACAGTGAGAAAAGAAATTTAAGCCCTGTGCCTACCATGATCTAGGTTGCTTCATCTTGACTTGGCCAGTCTGCTTTGCCTCCTTGATTGCTCTGCTTACATTCTTGAGTACTTGTCCAACTACTGCATCCTATCAGAATTCTTCTCTTTTGAGAAGAAAAATCACATAAACACATGAATGAAAAATGGACAGAAAGTAGAAAGGAAGGACGGAAAGAAGGAATGAAGGAAGAAAGGATGAGATTGCTGGTAAGGTCAAGATCAGAGAAAAACAGAGATCCTCTCCACTTAATAAGAAAAACCAGTGAGGTAACTGGAAGTAGGAGTCAGGAGGCTGGAATTAGA
>NW_026068248.1:980186-981529 GCF_014885135.2 Alexandromys fortis
GCTAGAGTCTAACACCACTTTTTTCCTTTAAAATACACACAGAGCCTGGCAAGTTTGCCCAGTGCCTACATATGCTTGCGGCCACCATGATGGCCTCAATTTGCCTCCCTGTGTACACTGAAGAAAGAAGTGATTCCTAAAAGTTGCCTGCTACCTCGACGTGTATACTGAGTCACACATGCATAAACACATGTGCACAAAATGTAAAATATATTGAATGCTTAAAAGCAAATAAAGACATTTCAGGCATGTTTAACATATATGTACATGAATTAACTACAATGTATTGTAGAATAACGAGCACTAGAAAATGGCAAAAGAGTTTCTATTGTTAAAAAGTTTTACTTTTGTAATGTGATCTCACTTTGTAACCCATATTGGTCTAAACCTCACCATGTGTCCCCACTTGGCCTCAAACTCATGTCAAACCTTTGCTTCCACTTCTTGAGTCCTGGGATTACAGGTGTGAGGCACAACAACTACCATCAGGATTTACTTTCTGGAGAACGTGGTCAAAAAACAATGCTCTGTAGACTATAAAATAGTAAGGACATATAATTTATAATCACTAAAACATATCAGAAAGGCTGATGAGAAATGATAGAGTTCTAAAGCTAAAACATTAAAAATAAAAATTAGAGAAACAAAATGAGGAGGATAAGAGTGCAAATAATAAAGAGTAGAACGTAACAACAGATACATTAGCTATTATTGGATCAAACACTACAAATAAAAAATAAATATTTTCTGAACACTAACAAAAGCAAGAAAAGTAATACCTTATCAGTAAGCTAGAGACTTTAATAATTGTGTGTGAGGGCTGGGAAGATGGCTCAGCAGTTACCATCACTGTCTGCTCTTCCAGAGGACCCGGATTCAATTCCCAGCACCCACATGGCAGCTCGCAGCTGGCTGTCACTACAATTCCAGGGGACCCAGCACCCTCACACAGGCCTATATCATGCAGGCCAAACACTCACACATGTATAATAAAAATAAGTATTCTTTAAATATTTTAAATACTTTAAATAAGTACTTCTTTAAAGTAGAAGAAAAAGATGCTGGCGACAGTGGTGAAGCTGTCGCTGCCTTTAGAATCATTTACTGCTCTTTTAGTAAGGGCTGGTTACTGGGAACAGCTGCTGCCTTCAGTTCAGTTTAGTCTACTTAGATTGTAGGTGTGCAAGTTTGCTGTTTGAGCACTTAGCCCCAGTAGGTGGCACTGTTGGGGGAGTGTGTGGAGCATCCCAGGCCTGTAGCATGATGGCAGGGCCTTTGAAGGCTGTTAGACTTTCCACTCACTGAATCTGATCTGTAAGCTTTGCATCCTGTCCATTGCCACA
>NW_026068248.1:984740-987497 GCF_014885135.2 Alexandromys fortis
CTGATGAGAAATTATAGAGTTCTAAAGCTAAAATATTAAAAATAAGAATTAGAGAAACAAAATATGAGGGGGATAAGAGTGCAAAGGATAAAGAATAGAACGTAACAACAGATACATTAGCTATTAATTGATCAAATGCTACAAATAAAAAATAAATATTTTCTGAACACTTGCAAAAGCAAGATGATTAATACCTTATCAGTAAGCTAGAGAGTTTAATAAGTGTGTTTGAGGGCTGGGAAGATGGCTCAGCAGTTAGCATCACTGACTGCTCTTTCAGAGGACCCGGGTTCAATTCCCAGCACCCACATGGCAGCTGGCAGCTGTCTGTCACTACAAATCTAGGAGACCCGGTACCCTCATGCAGGCCTAACACTTACACATGTAAAATAAAAATAAGTAACTCTGTTTAAAGTAGAAGAAAAAGATACTGTCCACAGTTGTGAACCTGTCACTGCTAGTTGCTGGGAACAGCTTCTGTTCTCACTTTAGGTTAGTCTACTTTGATTGTTGGTGGGGTTTGCAAGTTTGCTGTTTGAGCACTTAGCCCCCAGCAGGTGGCACTGTAGGGGGAGTGTGAGGAACATCCCAGGCCTGTAGCATGAGGGCAAGGCCTTTGAAGGCTGTTACACTTACCACTCACTGAATCTGATCTATAAGCTTTGCATCCTGTCCATTGCCACATGAGGAGTCCCCACCATGTGCCGTGGTCACCATTAACAGCACCATCATGGCATTATGTGACATTATTACTGGGTAGGGGAACCCATGCCAGACCAAATTGTGGGTGAGGACTTTACACAACAGGGGTGATTCTAAAGCACTTGCATCACTAAAAGCCCACTGGGTCACAGGTGATGACTCACAGAGTCTGCATCTATCTGAATCTCTAGAGGTGGTGGATAGTCATCTAGAGATCTGAATATCTAGAGGTGGTGGATGACTCCAAAGCAACAACATTCTCCAGACCCAACAGAAATGATGCACATATGACCTCACAGAGACTGTGACATCACTCATGAAATATGCAGGAACTCAAGCCAGATAAAATCCCAGCATAGAGGAGGGGAAGTGGCCACAAATCCCTACAGCTAGCAAGTAGGTGTTTGTGATGGATAGCTGCTTTCTCAATGGAGTGACACTGGGTATAGCAAACACAACCAGAACAGGTCCGATGCCCAGTAGTTTCCAGTAAAAATAGGACTCCATGGTTTTGTTTTTGACTTATAAATGGACTGTTTTGTTTGTTTTAAGCAAGAGAAAGAGAATAATGTTAAGTTGGGAGGAGTTGGGAAGGGGAAAATATGATAAAAATAAATGTAAAATTTAAAAATAAGGAAAACTTAAAAGTAAATATATATGATGAGGAGGCGCTGAGGAGAAGGCTCTTAAAGAGGACCTGACTTCAGTCCCAAGACCCCAAATGGTGGCTCACAACTGCATGTTATTCCAGTTCCATGGTATATCACACCATCTTATGACCTCCGTGTGCAAATCCACAGACTCACACGCAGGGAGAATATTCATACACATAAAATTAAAATAAACTAAACCTGAAATAATAATAAGATATATCTTTTGATCTGGCTAGTGCTCTTAGCTAGAGGACCTGAGTTAAGTTTGCAGAAACTACTAACAGCCATCTGTGACTCTGAGGCCACCCTGGGCAATTTATCCCTTGTTACATAGCAAGTCATACACACACACACACACACACACGTTCTCCATATAGTCTATACATTTATATATTTACTTCACCATTAGAGTGACTCCATATTATAAATATTGTTGCCATCCACACTGTGCACAAGAAACGAAAGGCCCAGAGAGGCTAAATGAAAAGCTCCTAAGTCACAGAGCAACTAAGATGATATCCATGATTAAGTCATGCCTCCTAGTCATCCTGGTCATTGTGAGGTCAGGAGGCAACCTGGGACCTCAGTGTGTAACCATATGAAGGAGGCAGTAGATACAGGAGACTGAGAAACCCCAAAATGGCACATTCATTATTCATGTCCTAGACTCTGGCAACTACTCGCTCTCAGCTCTATGATTTGGAAAAGGATCAGAAAGTCAAGGCTGGGGATCCCAGGTGGGCCAGATACTGGTTCTCAGACTTCATTCACTGGACGTGGTATATGAAAGAGATTATATGAGTATGTGAGGGGAAAGTACGTGGACACTTGTTTATCTGCCTCGCTAATTTCCTGTGGTGGACCAGAACAAAATCTACCTGTGATTGGAAATGTTGGCCCAGCCTGAAAAGAACAGAAAAGCTTCTCACCAGTATCTCTGTGGACATCTATTGGTTGAAGATGTGAATGATATCTCACACAAAATGTACCTGTGGGGCCCAGCAGTGAGGACAGGAAGGACCATGAGCAGAAG
Organism: Alexandromys fortis; assembly: GCF_014885135.2. Classification (NCBI taxonomy): domain Eukaryota; kingdom Metazoa; phylum Chordata; class Mammalia; order Rodentia; family Cricetidae; genus Alexandromys; species Alexandromys fortis. The sequence continues at coordinate 987,129 of NW_026068248.1, forward strand.
GGGAGAAGAGCCAGGGCTGTGAGAACAAGACACAGCCAGTCACTGGGAGGAGCTTCTCTGATGCGTTTCCTGGCAATTATTGTCACATTATCCACAGTGGGCGCTATGTTGCAGAAAACTGATGTCACAAAGCTCCTGAAACTAGAGCTGGATCCATGAATTCATGTGTTCCAGGTAGAGACCAAGTCTCCACCCATCTAGATTTGGTCTTGTCAAGATAGGAACCACAGGCAGGGCCTTGGCCCTGTTCTTCCTGCTTCCTATTCTGGAGGGCTTATGGGCTCGAGATGGGCACCCCTGGGAGCCAGAGAATCTGAGAGGACCTGCTCTGTTGGGACCATCTCCTTTCCTTGGCCAGCAGGGACTGGC
>NW_026068248.1:990339-999394 GCF_014885135.2 Alexandromys fortis
CCAGCTGCCAGCTGCCATTGGGTGCTGGGAATTGAACCCGGGTCCTCTGGCAGAGCAGTCAGTGATGCTAACTGCTGAGCCATCCTCCCAGCCCTCAAACACACTTATTAAACTCTCTAGCTTACTGATAAGGTATTACTGTTCTTGCTTTTGTAAGTGTTCAGAAAATATTTCTCCTTTTATTTGTAGTGTTTGATCCATTAATAGCTAATGTATCTGTTGTTACATTCTACTCTTTATCATTTGCACTCTTATCCCCCTCATATTTTGTTTCTCTAATTCTTATTTTTAATGTTTTAGCTTTAGAACTCTATAATTTTTCATCAGCAATTCTGATATATTTTAGTGATTATATATTATATGTCCTTACTATTTTATAGTCTACAGAACATTGCTTTTTGACCCCTTTCTCCAGAAAGTAAATCCTGATGTTAGGTGTGGTGCCTCACACCTGTAATCCCAGGACTGAAGAAGTGGAAGCAAAGATTTGACATGAGTTTGCAGCCAGCCGGGGACACATGGTGAGGTTCAGTACAGTATGCGTTTCAGGGTGAAATCATATTTCAAAGTAAAATATTTATCAATAGAAACTCTTTTGCCAATAAATAAATAAATTAAAAAAATAAAATAAAAAAGAAAACCACAATAATAAAATGGTTAATCAGAAATATATATAAAAAAATCTCTTGCCATTTTCTAGTGCTCTTTATTCTACAATACCATATAGATAATCCACGTGTATATGTGTTAAACACACATAAAATATCATCATTTGATTTAAGCATTCACATATATTTTATATTTCATCTGTGAGCATGTATTTATGCATGTGTGTACAATATACATGTGGAGGCAGCAGGCTACTTTTAGGAGTCACTTCTTTCTTTTTACTGTACCCAGGGAGTCAAACTCAGGCCATTGTGCTCCGCACAAGCATCTGTAGGCAATGGGCCATCTTGCCAGGCCCTGTGTGTATTTTAAAGGAAAAAAAGTGGAAATAGGAAACTTGGCATTAAGATGACATTCAAGCCTTCTGATGGTCTTTATTTGCAACAAAGTATGTTGTTGTTTCTGGTATTCTTTTCTTCAGCCTGAAGAATTTCTGATTGTTTATATTTGTGTATTTCTGCTTGTTCCCAGGACTCTTACTTTTCTTTCTTTCTGAAAACATTTAAGTCACCTTCAGGCATGAAGAATGTTTTCAATGGATAAGAGACTGATTTAACTTTTTCTCTCACCACCATTTAGAGGAAGTTGGTCTCTGGATGGGGAAGCTCAGCCAATCACATTTGGCTAGGTTGTAGCTGCCTGGGACCAGGAAAGAAAACCTGGGAATCCAGGTGAGTTTGCTCTCTTTGTCTCTCTTTGCATGGTGTTCTTCAGACGCGTTTTGGACATGGGAAACTTTACCCAGGTCGTGTGAGTTTCCCTGTTTTCAATTATTAAATTATATCTGTTGTTTTAAGCTGGTCTGGTTAATTCTAGCGTGCCGATCGAATGCACCATCACTTGGTGCCCGTCTTTGAGGCTTTTTAGAGCCCTTTAAGGCTCTGGCCAGTTGAGGCCACACCACATCCATTCGTTCATTGATATCCGCACCATCTAATGCCCTTGCTGCAGGCAGCTTTTTCCCATGTTTCAGCCTAGAGTGAGGGGACCTAAGAGCAATAAGCTTGTGCCTGCAGGCCGCACTTAGTGCTATGTCCTAGGCTCTTTCCTCAGGTCTCGACCTCACCTGTTCAGCGCACCCTGCCATTGGCTCCACTCAATCTGGCCTGCACGCCAGCTCTGCTTACTCATGATGCTTTATTAACCTAGAATTTTTCAACGCTACTGAGAAGGGGACAATGGCCGCAAAAGACATTGAATAACGGAAAAGTCTGCAGAATTAAATCAACCAGTTTATTTCAAGGATGTGCTGACCTCGCAATGGAAGCCAGGATATGTGCTGCATTGCAGAAGTGATTTTGCTCATGTTTTTACAAGAGAAGAAAAATTGTGGGTACCATCAAAATAAAGGTTCGGTTTGAAGAGGAGGAATCTCTTGGAAAGATGAAATGACAGCTCATCCACAACGGTGATAATCATACCGATGGTAAGAACAACACATAGGATGGGGGTAGGGTTCTCTGCTTATCTCCCCAGGAAAACACTCATCTTCAAAGAATTCAAGGGACCCTGGATGTTTGAATACTGACAGATGGAAACTATTTACAACCCAATAAGGATCAGCAAGAAAACTGAATAGGTTCAGTAAATAAATTATAATAAACATATTTTTAAATATGTGTTAATGTGCATTTATTGATAAATATATAGAGCTGGTTTTGGAGTTGGACTATGGCTCAGTCCCTCTTCAATTCCAAGCCTGTTGATAAGCGATATCCCAGAGTTTCTGTCTCCTGTCAAGAGCCATGATATGGGACAGAATAATAATAATGATAATAATAATTTATAAACTTTCTTTGCCTTTCCTCATATCTGTTTCTGTCTTTATCATACCTTTCATTGAATATATATGTCTGTATATATCTTTATAGATAATGCTTAGTTTCCCAGAAGAAATAATATATTTTCATGCAGTGATTTTTGAAGTTTCCAGGAAGAAGATGGGGCCCCACAACACTGACTCCGCCTGGTTAATATGACATCATCATGTTGATAGTGCAACTACAAGACCTGATTTTTGGTACCAACCGCACAAGACAGTTTCAAATGGTGCACATCTTTTACAACACTCTGGACAGACCTCCTCAAAACACTCAGACACTATTTGCAATTTTCCCAGACAAAATATTAATCTTGGAAATTTACCATTATTTACTTTCACAGGACCCCCTAAGAAGAACGTCACCACCGTGATAGCTGGAAGCAATTTTAGAGGATGACATCCCCTCTCCCAGCAGAGTTTGCCTTCAGGTTTAGGGACATCCTTTTGGGTTTGGTTATAATTGGTATATGGTTGAGGGATGGGGGAAGTATTTCATAGGCTCATGGGTGTTCTTGAAAAAAAAAGAGAGAAAATTGGTAATAGGATAATAGATTGGTATTTGTGAGTTATTGTTTTTAGAAAATAATATTGGTATTGATTCTTGTATATTGATACAAAGTTAAATTATATTGAATATTGTATGTGAGTCTGCTACCTCTGTTTAAATCATTTATGTATTGATATATATATATATTGTGTTGATATATATATATATCTCTACCATGTTGCAATGTACATTTCTACCTCTGATTAAGTTACTTACATAGTGTTTATGTAATGATATATATTGTTTACGTTTCGAGGTCATTGTCCTCATTTATTAGACAGTTGTTAATTCTCTTAGTCTTTAAGTTAGATAGGTATCGAGAATTATAGATCAATAGTCATCTATGTTTGTCCTATTTATATTTAGGCTAATCAGGTTCTTTAGATACATAGAGATTATATTTAGTATAGATAGTAGAATCTTCAACCTCTTCAAAGAGCTGTAGAAAATGGCCTTTAATCTAACCTAGAGTTCCGTGGTAGTGAGACACAATCACTCCTGGCAACACCGTCCTACTCCTGAGAGAATGTTGAGCACCAAAGACACTCCACTTGGAGCTTGTCTACTTCTTGGCAGAACTGGCCTTTGGGCAAAGAAAAGCCCATACCTTGACCACTGACAGAGCTACAGAGTATCCATAAATGGATAAAAACAGGATTGTCATATCCTGCCAAGACAGGGTAAGATAGTTCTGAACACTTTCTTGCCTTTGAAAATGGTATGTCAGTTACGTTAGGCCTTAGCCAAAGTTGGTTGCCTCAACATTGCAAATGAGACTGGGTGATTGCTCAGGTCATCAGTTGTCTCTATCATTTGGCACATTTTGGAAGTTTCTCGTTTGTACTCCCTGGTTGCTCAAATAATATTACTTCCCTTCTCAGAATTTTGATGGAATTCAAGATTAGAGAATTGTAGTTACCCTCCTCATGATTTAGATAAACTTAATTTCAATAAGTTATTTAGACTCCTTGAAATAAAAAGCTTAGTAAAACTTTTGTTATATGTTTCTTGCTTAATATTGTTTGTTGCTTGTAATTTCATATTTGGTATCTGTTCATACTGTATATAGTTGTATTGGGTGTGATTTGATCTTGTTTAGACAAAAGGGGGAGATAATGGGGAAGCTCAGCCAATCACATTTGGCTAGAGTGTGGCATCCTGGGGCCGGGAAAGAAAATCTGGGAATCCAGGTGCACTTGCTCTCTTTGCACTGTGTCCGCCAAACCCATTTTGGACATCTGAACCTTTACTCAGTTCTTGTGAGTTTCCCCGTTTTCAATTATTAAATTATTTCTGTTGTTTTGAGCTGGTCTTGTTAATCCTAGCATACCAGTCTAACACATCAGCACTCTCTTCTAGCCTCCAAGGTCACTGATGAGAAAGTCACAGCTTTTTGAATAAAACATGTCATGCTTCATATGCTAGCACCTCAAGTGTATGGGGGGGGGGATTGGCCATCTTTTCAATACCTGGTCTTGGGATTTCCGGTTATCCAAGAATACAAATGAGGTTTCTTCCTCTCTCACTCTTTCCACTCACACGAAAAATAAATTCCATAGTCCCTTTAAAGGAAGGCATGGTAGATCAATTCATTTCATACCCGCAGTAGTATTAGAGAAAGCCCAAGAGACGGGAGGACTTTTGTGGCTCTGAGAGGAGAGAATGAACATCAGAGACAGGCATTGGCATAACGTGACACAGAAGAATACTGTTAGTCAGCGACCTGTATTCCTAAGAGTGGATTTACACTTTCATTTTGTGGTTATCACTACAGTTTTGGTTTTAGTTTTTGATTCAGTGTTTCATTATATAGCCCAGACTAGCCTGGGATGTGCCTTCCCTTGCCTGTGCCTGCCAACAGGGTGGGCCACAGTAGCAGTTTCTGGCGCTGTTCTAAAACACTCCAACACAAAAGCAGCTTAGAGAAGAAAGGGTTTATTTGGCACAGGCTTCCAAGTCACAGTTCATCCCTGTGGAAATCAGGGCAGTATCTCAAGGCAGGAACATGGAGGAAGAAAGACTGGAAGGAAGAGCGCTGTTTGCTAGTCTTTTCTCTAGCTTGGTCATAGGGTCATGCTTCCCTGCTATATCCACAAACCATGGCTAGATGTCTGGAGACTTGGTCTCTACCAAGAACACATGAATTCATGGCTCCAGCTCTGGTTTTCAGGAGCTTTGTGACATCAGTTTTATGCCTCATAGCGCCCACTATGGATAACGTGACAACAATTGCCAAGAAACGCATCAGAGCAGCTCCTCACAGTGACTGGGTGTCTTGTTTTCACAGCCCTGGCTCTTCTCCATGGTCCTTAATGTCCTCACTGCTGGGCCCCACATACACATTCCGTGTCAGGTGTCATTCACATTACTGACCATAAGATGTCGACAGAGATTCTGGCGTGAAGCTTCTCTGTTCTTTTCAGGCTGGGCCATGATTATCAATCACAGGTAGACTTTGTACTGGTCCACAGCAGGAAATCAGGGAGGCAGACAAACAAGTGTCTGCGTACTTTCCCCTCACACACTCATATCTCTCTCTTTCATATACCCCTTCCAGTGAATAAAGTCTGAGAACCAGTATCTGGCCCACCTGGGATCCCCAGCCTTGACTTTCTGATCCTTTTCCAAATCATAGAGCAAGAGTGACCAGTTGCAAGAGTCTAGGAAATGAGCCGTGAATGTGCCATTTTGGTGTTTCTCAGTCTCCTGTATCTACTGCCTCCTTCGTATGGTTACATGCTGAGGGCCCAGATTGCCTCCTGACCTCACAATGATCAGGATGACTAGGAGGCATGACTTCATCATGGGTAACACCTTAGTTGCTCTGTGACTTGGGAGCTACTTATTCAGTCTCTCTGGGCCTTACCATTTTCATGAGAAATGTGGATGTCAACAATACGTATGATATGGAATCAATATAATGGTGAAATAAATGTATAAATGTACAGACTATGTGGAGAACATGTGTTTGCATGTTGGTGTATGTGTGTGTGTCTTGCTATGTAACAAACACTAAATAAACATTGGCTAAATAGCCCAGGGTAGCCTCACAGTTATAGATGGCTGTTATAGACACTGCAAATTGAACTCATGTCCTCTGGATAAGAGCACTATCCAGGCCAACAGGTATATCATATTATTTCAGGGTTTGTTTATTTTAATTTTATGTGTATGGGTATTTGACCTGCCTGTGAGTCTGTGGATTTTCCCTCAGAGGTAAAAAGATGGTGTCAGATCCCTTGGAATTGGAATAACAGGCAGTTATGAACCACCATTTGGGGTCTGGGAATTGAAGTTAGGTCCTCTGCAAGAGCCATCCCTTCAGCCTCTCCTCAACAAGTATATTTTACTTTTAATTTCCCTTTTTAAAAAAAATTTTGATTATTTTATATTACTCCCTTCCCCAACTCCTCCCAACTCAACATCATGCTCTTTCTCTTGCTTAAAACAAACAAAATAGTCTATTTGTAAGTCAAAAACAAAACCATGGACTCCTATTTATACTGGAAACTACTGGGCATGGGGCCTGTCCTGGGGTGTGTTTGCCATACCCAGTGTCACTCCATTGAAAAATTGTTTTCCCTATGCAAGCAGCTATCCATCACAAACAGCTACTTGGCTAGCTCTAGGGCTTTGTGGCCACTTCCCCTCCTTCATGCTGGGATTTTATCTTGCTTGAGCTCCTGCAGATCTCGTCAGTGATGTTACAGCTTCCGTGAGGTCATATGTGCATCTGCTCTGTTGGATCTGGAGAACGATGTTGCTGTGGAGTCATCCACCACCGCCGTAGATTCAGATAGATGCAGACTCTGTGAGTCCTCACCCGTGACCGAGTGGGCTTTTAGCGATGCAAGTGCTTTAGAATCACCCCTGTTGTGTAATGTCCTCACCCACACTTTGGTCTGGCATGGGTTCCCTACCCAGGAAAAGTGTCACACAATGCCCTCACGGTGCTGTTAATGGTGACCGCGGCACATGGTGGAGACTCCTCATGTGGCAATGGACAGGATGCAAAGCTTATAGATCAGATTCAGTGAGTGTAACAGCCTTCAAAGGCCCTGCCCTCATGCTACAGGCCTGGGATGCTCCACACATTCCCCCAACAGTGCCTCCTGCTGGGGGCTAAGTGCTCAAACAGCAACCTTGCAAACCCCACCTACAATCTAAGTAGACTAAACTGAACTGAGGGCAGCAGCTGTTCCCATCAACCAGCCCTTACTAAATGAGCAGTAAATGATTCTAAAGGCAGTGACAGGTTCACCACTGTCGCCAGCATCTTTTTCTTCTACTTTAAAGAGAATTAATTATTTTTATTTTACGTGTGTTAGTGTTTGGCCGGCATGATATAGGTCTGTGTGAGGGTGCCAGGTCCACTGGCATTGTAGTGACAGCCAGCTGCGAGCTGCCATGTGGGTGCTGGGAATTGAACCCGGGTCCTCTGGAAGAGCAGTCAGTGATGCTAACTGCTGAGCAATCCTCCCAGCCTTCAAACACAATTATTAAAGTCTCTGTCTTAGAGATAAGGTATTTTTGTTCTTGCTTTTGCAAGTGTTCAGAAAATATTTATTCTTTATTTGTAGTGTTTGATCCGTTAATAGCTAATGTAGCTGTTGTTACATTCTACTCTTTATCATTTGCACTCTTATCCCCCTCATATTTTGTTTCACTAATTTTTATTTTTAACTTGATATGTTTTAGTGATTCTAAATTATATGTCCTTACTATTTTATAGTCTACACAGCATTGCTTTTTTGCCTCTTTCCCCAGAAAGCAAATTCTGATGGTAGGTGTGGTGCCTCACACCTGTAATCCCAGAACTCAGGAAGTGGAAGCAAAGGGTTTGACATGAGTTTCAGGCCAGTGGGGGACACATGGTGAGGTTAAGACCAATATGGGTTACAGAGTGAGATCACATTTCAAAAGTAAAACTTTTTAACAATAGAAATTCATTTGCCATTTTCTAGTGTTATTTATTCGATATTACACTATAGTTAATCCATGTTCATATGTGTTAAACATATCTCAAATATCATTATTTGCTTTTGAGCATTTACATATATTTTACATTTTGTGCACACATGTTTATACATGTGTGTCACAATATACACGTGGAGGTAGCAGGCTACTTTTAGGAGTCAGTTCTCCCTTTGCAGGGTACCCAGGGAGGCAAACTCAGGCCTTTGTGCTCGACACAAGCATCTGTAGACACTGGGCCATCTTGCCAGGCCCTGTGTGTATTTTAAAAGAAAAAGATGGAAATAGGAAACTTGGCATTAAGGTGACATTCAAGCCTTCTGATGGTCTTTATTTGCAGCAAAGAATGTTGTTGTTTCTGGTATTCTTTTTCTTCAGCCTGAAGAATTTCTGATTGTTTATATTTGTGTATTCCTCTTATTCCCAGGACTCTTTCTTTTCTTTCACTCTGAAAACATAGATGTCACTTTCAGGCATGAAGAATGTTTTCAATGGATAAGAGACTGATTTTTTTCTCTCACCACCCTTTAGAGGAAGTTGGTCTCTGGATGGGGAAGCTCAGACAATCACATTTGGCTAGGGTGTGGCCACCTTGGGCTGGGGAAGAAAACTGGGGAATCCAGGTGTCCTTGCTCTTTTGCACTCTTCTTGAGGTGTTCTCAAGACCTGTTTTGTACATAGGAACCTTTACCCCGGTAGCGCGAGTTTCCCCTTTTCAATTATTAAATTATATCTATTGTTTTGGGCTGGCATGGTTAAATCTAGCTTACCAGTTGAATAAGCCACAGCTGCCCTCCAGCCTCCAAAGTCACTGATGAGAAAGTCAAAGCTTTTTTAATAAAACGTGTCACGCGTGATATGTAGCACCTCAAGTATATGGAGAGGATTGGCCCTCTTTTCAATAGGGCCACAATTTGGGGTCTTCGGACTGAAGTCAGGTCCTCTGCAAGAGACATCTCCTCAGTGCCTCCTCCTCATATATATTTTACTTTTAATTTTTCCTTATTTTTAAATTTTACATTTATTTTTATCATATTTCCCCC
>NW_026068248.1:1000412-1002124 GCF_014885135.2 Alexandromys fortis
TTTTTGGTTTTTCAAGACAGGGTTTCTCTGTGGTTTTGGAGCCTGTCCTGGAATTAGCTCTTGTAGACCAGGCTGGTCTCGAACTCACAGAGATCCGCCTGCCCCTGCCTCCCGAGTGCTGGGATTAAAGGCGTGCGCCACCACCGCCCGGCCTTTTTCTTCTACTTTAAAGAGAATTATTTATTTTTATTTTACGTGTGTTAGTGTTTGGCCTGCATGATATAGGCCTGTGTGAGGGTGCCAGGTCCCCTGGAATTGTAGTGATATCCAGCTGCCATGTGGGTGATGGGAATTGAACCCGGGTCCTCTTGAAGAGCAGTCAGTGATGCTAACTGCTGAGCCATCCTCCCAGCCCTCACACACACTTCTTAAACTCTTTATCTTACAGATGAGGTATTATTCTTCTTGCTTTTGTAGCTGTTCAGAAAATATTTATTCTTTATTTGTAGTGTTTGATCCATTAATAGCTAATGTATCTGTTGTTAACGTTAATTCATGTGCATATGTGTTAAACATACCTAAAATATCAAAACTTGCTTTTAAACATTCACATATATGTTACATTTCGTGCACATGTGTTTGTACATGTGTGTCACAATATACACGTGGAGGTAGCGGGCAAATTTTAGGAGTCAGTTCTCCCTTTTCAGTGTACCCACGGAGGCAAACTCAGGCCATCTTGGTCAGCACCAGCATGTGTAGGTGCTGGGCCATCCTGCCAGGCCCTGTGTGTATTTTAAAGGAAATAAGTGGAAATAGGGAACTTGGTATTAAGATGACATTCAAGGCTTCTGATGGTCTTTATTTGCACAAAAGGATGTTGTTGTTTCTGGTATTCTTTTTATTCAGACTGAAGAATTTCTGATTGTCCCTGGACTCTTACTTTTCTTTCTTTCTTAAAACATCGATGTCACCTTCAGGCATGAAGAATGTTTTCAATGGATAAGAGACTGATTTAACTTTTTCTGTTACCACCCTTTAGAGAAAGTTGCTATCTTGATGGGGAAGCTCAGCCAATCACTTTTGGCTAGGGTGTGGCTGCCTGGGGCCAGGGAAGAAAACCTGGGAATCCAGGTGAGTTTGCTCTCTTTAGCTCCCTTTGCATTGGTGTTCCTCAGATCTGTTTTGGACATTGGAAACTTTACTCAGGTCATGTGAGTTTCCCTGTTTTCAATTATTAAATTATATCTGTTGTTTACAGCTGGTCTGGTTAATCTAGTGTACTGGTAGAACATGACACCACTTTCTTCTGGCCTCCAAGGTCACTGATGAGAAAGTCACAGCTTTTTGAATAAAACATGTCTTGTGTGATATGCTAACACCTCAAGTGTATGGAGGGGATTGGACATCTTTTCAATACGTGGTCTTGGGATTTCCAGTTATCTCTGTATACAAATGAGGTTTCCTCCTCTCTCACTATTTCCACACACATGAATAATCAATTTCATGGTCCCTTTAAAGCAAGTTAGGGTAGATCAATTCATCTCATGCCTGCAGTAGTATTAGAGAAAGCCAAGAGAAGGGAGGACTTCAAGGCTGTGAGAGGAGAGAATGAACATCAGAAACAGGCATTGGCATACCATGACACAGCAGAATACTGTTGGTCAGCGACCTGTATTCCTAAGAGTGGATTTACACTTTCATTTCGTGGTTATCACGACGGTTTGGGTTTTAGTTTTTGATTCAGTGTTTCATTATGTAGCCTAGAGTAG
>NW_026068248.1:1007984-1009190 GCF_014885135.2 Alexandromys fortis
TTCCAGGACAGCCAGGGCTACACAGAGAAACTCAGATAAACAAGAGGGAAGGAAGGAAGGAAGGATGGAAGGAAGGAAAGGAAGGAAGAAAGAAAAAGAAAGAAAGGACAAGAAAAGACAAAGTAATGTTTCCTAGGTGAAAGGGTTATAACATTGCATGCCACCCTGCAGAGGATGTCTTGAAGCTGTTTTAATCTGATCCAGCTAATATGGACCACCATCCCCATTGTTGGTCACATCCTGTTTGGAAGGTCCTGAGATGGTCCTTCCAGAGTCTCCTACTGCCGTTCTCCTTCTCTCTTGACCCCAGGTAGGCCACCACCATTTACTTTGCGCCATCTCAGGACCTAAGGCTGCCAACCATTGTTCTATGGCCTGTCTTTTGTGTTCTGTTGGTTCTGTTTCTCTAATTTTTAATTTTAATGTTTTAGCTTTAGAACTGTATAATTTCTCATTAAATTATTTTCTGATATGTTTTAGTGATTATATATTATATGTCCTTAGTATTTTATAGTCTACACAGTATTGCTTTTAGGCCACTTTCTCCAGAAAGTAAATCCTAATGGTAGGTGTGGTGCCTCACACCTGCAATCCCAGGACTCAAGAAGTGGAAGCAAAGGGTTTGACACGAGTTTGGCGTCAGCCAGGGCTACATAGTGAGTTTCAGTCCAGTATGGGTTACAGGGTAAGATCATAGTTCAAAAGTTAAATATATTAACAATATAAACTCATTTGCCATTTTCTAGTGCTCATTATTCTACAATACACTATAGATAATCCACATGAATATGTGTTAAACATACCTAAAATATCATCATTTGCTTTTAAGCATTCACATATATTTTACATTTTGTGCACATGTGTTTATACATGTGTGTCACAATATACATGTGGAGGTAGCAGGCAACTTTTAGGAGTCACTTCTTTCTTCAGTGTACACAGGGAGGCAAATTGAGGCCATCATGGTGGGCGCAAGCATGTGTAGGCACTGGGCCATCTTGCCAGGCCCTGTGTGTATTTTAAAGGAAAAATATGGAAATAGGAAACTTGGTATTAAGATGACATTCAAGCATTCTTCTGGGCTTAATTTGAGCAAAAGATGTTGTTATCTGTGGTATTCTTCCTCTGCAACCTGAATAATTTCTAATTGTTTATATTTGTATATTTCTCCATGTTCCTGGGACTCTTTCTTTTCTTTCTTTCTTT
>NW_026068248.1:1009529-1011657 GCF_014885135.2 Alexandromys fortis
GGATCTTAGGAGCTCAGTCCAGTGCTCCAATTTGGGTCTCTGTCTCTATCTTGATCCATTGCAAGATGAAGGTTCTAAGGTGATATGCGAGATATTCATCAGTATGGCTATAGGATAGGGTCATTTCAGGTTCCCTCTCCTCAGTTGCCCAAGGTACTATCTGGGGACATCTCCCTGGACACCTGCGAGCCCCTTTTAGAGTCAAGTCTCTTGCCAACCCTAAAATGGCTCCCTTAATTAGGATATATATTTCTCTGCTCCCGAATCCACCGTTCCTTTATCCCAACCATCCCAATCCCACAAGCTCCCCCCATCCTCCCCTTCTCACGTTTCTCACCCCATTTCCCCTTAGCCCCATGCCACCTCACCCCCAAGTTCCAGTTTTTGCCTGGCAATCTTGTCTACTTCCCATATCCAGGCAGATGACTATATGTTTTTCTTTGGGATCACCTTCTTATTTAGCTTCTCTAGGATCAAAAATTTTATGCTCAGTGTCCTTTATTTATGGCTAGAAACCAATTATGAGTGAGTACATCCCATGTTCACCTTTTTGGGTCTGGGATACCTCACTTAGGATAGTGTTTTCTATTTCTATCCATTTGCATGCAAAATTCACGATGTCATTGTTTTTTACCGCTAAGTAGTACCCTAATATGTATATATTCCACACTTTCTTCATCCATTTTTCCATTGAAGGACATCTAGGTTGTTTCCAGCTTCTGGCTATTACAAATAATGCTACTATGAACATAGTTGAACAAATGCTTTTGTCATATGATAGGGCATCTCTTGTGTATATTCCCAAGAGTGGTATTACTGGGTCTTGGGGTAGGCTGATCCCGAATTTCCTGAGAAATCACCACACTGATTTGCAAAGTGGTTGCACAAGTTTGCATTCCCACCAGCAATGGATAAGTGTACCCCTTACTCCACAACCTCTCCAGCAAAGGCTATCATTGGTGTTTTTGATTTTAGCTATTCTGACAGGTGTAAGATGGTATCTCAGAGTTGTTTTAATCTGCATTTCCCTGATCGCTAAGGAGGTTGAGCTTGACCTTAAGTGTCTTTTGGCCATTTGAATTTCTTCTGTTGAAAATTCTCTGTTCAGTTCAGTGCCCCATTTGTTAACTGGGTTAATTAGCATTTTAAACTCTCGTTTCTTGAGTTCTTTATATATTTTGGAGATCAGACCTTTGTCTGTTGCCGGGTTGGTGAAGATCTTCTCCCAGTCAGTGGGTTGCCTTTTTGTCTTAGTGACAGTGTCCTTTGCTTTACAGAAGCTTCTCAGTCTCAGGAGGTCCCATTTATTCAATGATGCCCTTAATGTCTGTGCTGCTAGGGATATATGTAGGAAGTGATCTCCTGTGCCCATATGTTTTAGAACACTTCCCACTTTCTCTTCTATCAGGTTAAGTGTGTTCAGACTGATATTGCGGTCTTTAATCCTTTTGGACTTGAGTTTTGTGCATGGTGATAGATATGGATCTATTTTCATTCTTCTACAGGTTGACATCCAGTTCTGCCAGCACCATTTGTTGAAGATGATTTCTTTCTTCCATTGTAGACTTTTAACTCCTTTGCCAAAAATCAGGTGTTCATAGGTTTTGTGAGTTAAAGTCAGGGTCTTCTATTCGATTCCATTGGTCGACTTCTCTGTTTTTATGCCAATGCCAAGCTGTTTTCATTATTGTAGCTCTGTAATAGAGTTTGAAGTCCGGGATGGTAATGCCTCCGGAAGATCCTTTATTGTATGAGATTGTTTTGGCTATCCTGGGTTTTTTGTTATTCCATATAAAGTTGATTATTTTTCTCTCAAGGTCTGTGAAGAATTTTGTTGGGATTTTAATGGGATTGCATTGAATTTATAGATCGCCTTTGGTAGAATTGCCAGTTTTACTATGTTGATCCTACCCATCAACGAGCATGGGAGATCCTTCCATTTTCTGGTGTCCTCTTCAATTTCTTTCTTCAATGCCTTAAAGTTCTTGTCAAATAGATCTTTCACTTCCTTGGTTAGAGTTACCCCAAGATACTTCATGCTATTTGTGGCAATCATAATAGGTGAAGTTTATCTGAATTCCTTCTCTGCTTCTCTATTCTTTGTGTATAGGAAGGCTACTGATTTTTT
>NW_026068248.1:1016073-1017010 GCF_014885135.2 Alexandromys fortis
CTCTCAAGGTCTGTGAAGAATTTTGTTGGGATTTTAATGGGATTGCATTGAATTTATAGATCGCCTTTGGTAGAATTGCCAGTTTTACTATGTTGATCCTACCCATCAACGAGCATGGGAGATCCTTCCATTTTCTGGTGTCCTCTTCAATTTCTTTCTTCAATGCCTTAAAGTTCTTGTCAAATAGATCTTTCACTTCCTTGGTTAGAGTTACCCCAAGATACTTCATGCTATTTGTGGCAATCATAATAGGTGAAGTTTATCTGAATTCCTTCTCTGCTTCTCTATTCTTTGTGTATAGGAAGGCTACTGATTTTTTTTTTGAGTTGATCTTATATCCTGCCACATCACTGAAGGTATTTGTAGGCATTCTTTGGTAGAATTTTTGGGGTCACTAATGTACACTGTCATATCATCTGCAAATAACAAAAGTTTGACTTCTTCCTTTCTGATTCGAATCCCCTTGATCTCCTTATGTTGTATTATTGCTATTGCTAGAAATTCAAGAACGATGTTGAAGAGATATGGGGAGAGTGGACAGCCTTGTTTTGTTCCTGAAATTAGTGGAATGGCTTTGAGTTTCTCTTGATTTAATTTGATATTTGCTGTTGGCTTGCTATATATTGCTTTTATTATATTTGAGTATGATCCTTGTATTCCTAACGTTTCCAAAACCTTTATCATAACGAGGTGTTGAACTTTTTATTCTATGTTTTGGTTTTAATTTTTTTGATATTTATTTATTAAAGATTTCTGCCTCCTCCCCACCACCGCCTCCCATTTCCCTCCCCCTCCCCAATCAACTCCCCTTCCCTCATCAGCCTGAAGAGCAGTCAGGATTCCCTGCCCTGTGGGACATCCAAGGACCTTCCATCTCCTTCCAGGTCTAGTAAGGTGAGCATCCAAACAGCCTAGGCTCCCACAAAGCCAGTACGTG
>NW_026068249.1:0-844 GCF_014885135.2 Alexandromys fortis
TAACATGATTAACTGTTAAAAAGTCCAAAGATAGTCCACTTGCTCCTGAACCAGAGCCACTTGTTGGTTCAAGGTCAATATGCCCAATTGAATATGTCCATTAAGATTTTGAATGTCCAAAGCATTGCTGACTCTTTCAGCCAGCTGGTTGACAGTCTCAGTCCTCTGCACAGCCTGGGAGAGAGCAACTTTGACAGAAGTATCTGCGGTGGCAGAGATAGTAAGCAATAAAGGCAACTGTATACTTTTGACACCACCGCAGCATTCCCCAGGCCAGGCACTGACTGGGCCGGGGCAAAGTGCCTTCAGAACAGCCACCTATCAAAGCTCTGCTCCAGCTGCCTTCTGGCCCTAGCCGCACTTGCTCTGGGTCCAAACTGGTGCATGGAGTGGAGCAGAACCCAAGGGGGAAGCAGGCTCGCTGCTCCAGAACTACTGAAGGGGCCCCACTTAAACAATCTTTTGGAAAATTTGGGCATCATCAACCTGTCTGGCTACTTCCTGCTGAGCGGAGGTGCTGCATTCTTGGGGCTATTTTACTGTAACATTTTAGGGGGTCCCTCAGGTTATCATCCTCTGTGGAGGTAAAAGCAGAATCTCTTTTCCAAAGTATCAAATCCTTAGGCCCATACTTCAAAGTCAAAATACTTTTCTTAAAGAGCAATCAAGTTTCCCTGCCCTGTGGGAAGTCCAAGGACCAGCCACCTCCATCCAGGTCTAGTAAAGTGAGCATCCAAACTGCCCAGGTTCCCACAAAGCCAGTTTGTGCAGTAGGATCAAAAACCCATTGCCATTTTTCTTGAGGTCTCAGTAGTCCTCATTGTCCACTATGTTCAGCGAGTCC
>NW_026068249.1:4088-7700 GCF_014885135.2 Alexandromys fortis
GGGAGAGCTGAGCATGGCGTCTCTGCTCCAGCAGAGCTGTCGGGTCTCTCCGGGAGCAGAGCAGAGTCTGACCTCACTTCCTCTTCCGCCCAGAATTCTATTCTGTTTACTCCTCCCATCTATGTTCCAGCCATGAGGCCAAGCAGCTGGTTTATTATAACTTAACCAATGAAATCAACAGATTGATATATGACACTCCCACATCAGTAAAAGAAGCTCTTTATTGAACAGCACCATGGATGGTTTATACCTAACACAGCCAGGTGGACCAACAGGTGTTGATACCTAACCCAGACAGATGGGTCAACAGGCGAAGACCTCATCGCCTGATCCTGGTCAAGGCCAGGGTAATGAATACTCAGGAAGTAGGTTGGTAAACAACTTTGACACAGCTCTCAGAAGCTCAGATCACTAGCAGGGAAGAGCAACTGGAGGCCAGGTCTCCAAAAGGTCCCCACAGATGGGAAGGTCCAGGGGATGCAGATGGAGATAGAGCATAGGGAACAGGAAGTGGGATGGGCACAGAGAGGAAATGTAGAGGTATGGGAGGGGCAGAAGAATGGGAGGAGGAGGTGAGGCAGTCAGAGTGGGGAGGGGAGGGGAGGAAGAAGAAAAGATAGATTCTCTTTCTTTTTAAATGGTTGTTGATTTTATGTTTAAATGCGAGAGAAGCCACACAGTGGGTTTTCAACTGAAAATTTGTATCTATTCAATAGGAAATATGAGGCAGTTTATTGATGTTCTCTAGAGTAATAGATCTTACAGAATGAATTGAGGAGGGGAGTGATTTTTTTAAATGACTTACAGACCATGGTCTATCTAATCCAACAATGACTGGCTATGAATAGAAAGTCCAAGAATCCAGTAGTTATTCAGTCCTCAAAGCTGAATGTCTCATCTGGTCTTCAATACAGACCAAAATCCTGAAGAATCTGTCTCTAATGCCAGTGAAGAAATTGACTTGGTAATGAGGCATAAAGCATAAAATTTCCTTCTTCCGAGTCCCTATGTAGGCTTCCAGCAGAAGGCATGGCTCAGATTAGAGGCTGATTTTTCCCAGTTCAAAATATGTGGATTAAAGGTTTTCTTTCCTCCCTTAGAAATCTGGATTAGAAGTACACGTCCTATTTAAAGTAATACAAAAATCCGTCATAGGTGCGCACTCCATTTTTCTTAATTCTAGGTTTAATCTGAAATTAATAATTTAGAATATCCATCACAGTATTGAAATCATGGTTTCAGAAAAGAAAGAGACTTCTAGAAAACTTAATAGGTCATGCAATAGACAGTATGAAGAAAACAACACGGGAGTAGAAAGCATTGAAGAAAGGCTGGAAATGATGTAAGTCCAATACTTGTGTTTATAATTATTAAAAAAAATACTGAGGTGATTTCTGTTTTTCATAAAATAGGGTATCAAGTCCTAGTAGGCTAGGGTCACCTGAATTCACATTTAGAGTAGCCCAGGTCGATTACTCCAGCAGTCATTTGCCTTTGGCTGAGAACGAATAAGATTAAGGTTTAGATAGACAACACCAAACAAATTCTACTGTGTGTGTGTGTGTGTGTGTGTGTGTGTGTGTGTGTGTGTGTTTCTTTTTTGAGTTCCCACAAGATCCCTTGAGGACCATATTGACCTTGAGCTGAAATCCTGACTTTATGACCTTTGCCACCTTAGAGCTGGTGTTTGTGGCCTGAACCCACAGTATAGTACTGTATTATTTGTATTTTGGTAAATATATCTTTCCTGAAGACCAGAGGCAAAGCTAAAGCCATTTAGAAGTCAGGCAGTGTTGGCATACACCTTTAATCCTAGGATTTGGGAGATAGAGTCAGATGGATCTCTGTGAGTTCAAGTCTACCCTGGCCTACACAAATCCAGGTGGTGGTTGCTCAGACCTTTTATCCCAGTCCTAGAGTCACATGCATTTAATCCCAGCACTAGAGGGAATAGAAAATGGGAATAGAGAGAGTCCCAGCCTTGGTAGAAGTAAGACTTCACTTGTGGCTTGGCTGCTTTATTTTTCTGGTTTTGAGGTTGAACCCTAATATCCATCTCTAGGTTTTTATTATTTGTGCTACATTACAGCCTGGCCTCAACTCCCGGGATTTGTAAGGCCAGAAAAGGATAAACACTACAGTTTGGTGTTTCAACTAAAGTTATGTATAACCAGGACACCAAAAACAGGAAATTCGGGATGTATACAGAGGTGTACTTGAAAATAGTGAATCTTATAATCATATAAACACATTGCAAACTGGTATGTGTGTCTGCAAACATTTAGCCAAGGACAATTTCTTCAGCTTTCAAGATAAGTTTTAAGTGGTTGTGTTTTATACCTGGCTATGCTTCTTCATTATATATGTCCAACTCTCCATATATGACCATTGGAACCAGTTTTCTATATCTCCAGGAGGATTCCTTATACTTAAATGTACTATTTAGTTTTCTGTTTCTCTGTTAAATTCTTCAAGAAAGCCTTTGTGCTATGTACTTTTCCTCAACAGAGATCTGTTCAGCTTCCATGAGTTTGTAGATTTTCTGTTGTTGAAATCCAGCCTTAATTCATGGTGATCTGATAAGACATAGAAGGTTTTTTCAGTAATTTTTGTATCTGTTGAGACTTGCTTTGTAGAAACATATATGGGTTATTTTGGAGAAGGTTTCATTCAGTGCTGAGGAGAAGTTATATTCTTTTGTCTTTGGGTGAAATGTTCTGTGGATATCTGTGAAGTCAATTTGACTAATAACATCTGTTAGTTCCGTTATTTCTCTGTTTATTTTCTGTTATGTGTAATTTAAGTCTTGATAATGTTTCTTTACAAATGTGGGTGTCCTTATATTCAAGGCATAGATGTTCATTACTGAGACATCATCTTGGTGGATTTTTCCTTTGATGGATATAAAAAGCTTTTCTCCATTTTTTTTATTAATTTTGGTTGGAATTCTAGTTTTTGGATATTGGGATAGCTACACCAGCTTACTTCTTAGGTTCATTTGATTGGATAATCTTTTTCCAACCCTTTATTCTGAGGTAATGTCTACCTTTGATGTTGAAGTGTGTTTCTCGTATGCAGCAAAATGTTGTATCTAATCTATTAGTCTGTGTCACTTTATTAGAGAATTGAGTTCATTGATATTGAGGAATATTAAGGACCAATGATTGTTAATTTCTGTTATTTTGTTATTGGTGATAGTAGGGTGTGTGTGTGTGTGTGTGTATTTTCCTTCTTCAAATTTTGCTGGTGTGAATTTTCTATTGCCCATGTTTTTGTGGGTATAGTTAGATTCCTTGGGTTGAAGATTTTCTTATAGTACATTCTGTAGAACTGAGTTTATGAATAGATATTGTTTAAATTTGACTTTGTCATAAAATATTTTGTTTTCTCTATCTATGGTGATTGATGATTTAATTGGGTATAGTAGTTTAGGCTGACATCTGTGGTCACTTAGAGTCTACAAGGCATCAGTCCAGACCCTTTTGGATTTTAAGGTCTCTGTTGAGAAGTCAGGATGTTTGTGACTTGCCAGTTTTTTTTTAAATATAATTTTTTATTGAAAAAAAATTTTTCCGCCTCCTCCCCGCCTCCCATTTCCCTCCCCGTCTCCCT
>NW_026068249.1:11200-79128 GCF_014885135.2 Alexandromys fortis
AAAATAGGCCTGTTTTCAACATCTTTATCTTATTTTTCATTTCTTCCTGTGATGTACTAGAAGTCCAGTTTCTCTTTATATTTCCTAATATTTGGCAAGAATAATAATTTTAATTTTAGAAATTTTAATAGATTTGAAATGTCAATTAATTATAACTTCAACTTGTATTATCCTGGTGAGTTTTCATGTGTTTATTTGTCACTCATCTCTTTAAGAAGCAACTTTTTGAAAATTGTCAAAATTTTCAAATTTTGGATGTTTGTTTTTTATTGGTCACTTATAAAAAGGTTTTGTACAATTGAGTTTCAAATATATTGTCTGATAAGAGTTCAAAGTCTCTTACTACAGTGTTGGGTTATTGTTTTCATTTTCTTAGTGTCATATTGAAATAAAGAAAAATTTAAATATTTTAATTAATCAATATCAGAGTCGGGATTATGAAGGAGAGAGGATGAGTGGAGAGTTTGCTCAGTTTTCTCTCATCAATGCTTAGTGAATCCTTGGCCCATCTTCTAATTATTGTGTGCTCTAGAGGCATACACAGCATCTGGAAGAATTCCTTCGTGTTTGGAAGGGGCCTTAAACTCTTGTATATCTAAAGGGTCTTCAAAAGATGCAGTGTTTGTGTTATAGCAGATAATTAAAAGATTTTGTTAAGCATTTCACCTGGCTTAGCTGAGGCAAAGATGAAGTTCACTGTGTGCCTGACAGGTTTTCCGAGGGTTACACCTAGAGGGTTTTCTTTTCTTATTTTTCTTTTTTATTTCTCTGTACTTTAGTGCTATATTCTTACCTCTGCATTGTTTTCTTTTTTGTCATTTGGGAGAATTCCTCTATGCTTGGACTTAAAATGAAGACTTCTGCATGTTTGACCCTGTAATTGTGTTTTCCCTTAAAAGTTGTGAGGATAGATTACAAAGAGATACGTCTATTTTGTTCAATATTTTTTTTACCATTGTTACACAATGACAGGATACAATATTACCATGAAGATAATTGGAATTGTGATTGATTTCTTTGATCAGGACTCCTGAAACTCACTTCTTGAACAGTGTGTTGTCAACCCTCGTGCATCCATGATAAACGATGGTATGTATCTTCAAACCTCTGGAATCAATGGATTCTGCATAAAAGTATTGTGAGCTGCTTTATCCTTCAAACATGGCTCTAGTGTTCATTGTAGAAATAAATTCCATTTGTGAAACAATTATTTTATTCAGACTTGGAACAAATATTTACTATAAAATATCTTGTTTGCTGCCCATGAGTATAAAAACATTGTGCATTTACCATAATTTCCTGTAAAGCAATTGTTCTGTCTAATCTCACTTACACATAAATTCTCCTCTTTTGAGAATATGAAGGACAAAGATCCGAAGACTACAAATCATTGGCTCACAGTCAAATTTCCTTACGAAAAAATGTCACCACACTATCTCGGATCTGCTTGGTTCTCACCCCATAAATGAGAGGGTTAAGAGCAGGGGGAATAATGACATATAAATTAGCAAGGAGGATGTGGATATACCGTGGAATATTGTGTCCAAACCGGTGAGTCAAAAAAGAGAAAAAGGCTGGAGTGAAGAAAGCCAAGATCACACACACATGGGAACCACAGGTATTAAGAGCTTTGAGCCTGGCTTCCCAGGATGGGAGTTTGAATACAGCATGAAGAATGTTCACATAGGAAACAGCAATCAAAATAACATCCAGAAGAATCATAGAGATGAGTATTAGCCCAAATAATATATTGACTTTTATGTTAACACACGCCAGCCGAGCAATGCCCATGTGCTCACAGTATGTGTGGGGAATGATATTGTGTCCACAGAATGAAAGCCTTAGAAGGAGAAATACAAGTGGAAAAACCAAAATGAAATTTTTGAACAGCCCAACTCCAGCAATAATACAGATGCTTCTGTTGGTGAGGATTGTGTTGTATCTCAGAGGGTTACAAATGGCAACATAGCGGTCAAAAGCCATGGCTACAAGCATGAAGGTTTCTATACCTGTAAACAGGTGTATGAAGAACATTTGAGCTAAACAATCCCTAAAGGCAATCTTATGGAAACCAAACCAGAATATACTGAGTGCTTTGGGGATGGTTGCTGTAGACAGGCCCAAGTCAGTCAGAGCCAGCATGGCCAATAGGTAGAACATAGGCTGGTGAAGGCTGTGTTCAAGCTGGATCACCAAGAGAATGACAATATTCCCTAGGACAGCAAGAAGATAGACTGTACCAAATGGGAAACCTAGCCAGAAATGCAACTGTTCCAGTCCTGGTATTCCCAAGAGCAGGAAGGATGAAGGGTGAATCCCTGAGCTGTTGCCAAGTGACATGCTCTCAGGAGCCTCTGATGGACAGACTCATTTGAAGAACTCTATATAGGACAACAGGACTTCATCAGCATTACTAATAATGAATAAAAACAAAAAGTATGTAATTAGTGTAACTTCTCATGGAATGCAGAAATGTCTTCCTTCCTATTTCCTCTCTCTTTCTTTTCATTGATACAACTGGCAAGTGAAGGTGAATATTTCTTAATAAATGAATGGATATTTAGACTCTGCTGTAGATAACTTATATTAAGTTTTGTCTTTATATAAACTAAGTCTAATGGGAAGATGAACCTATCCAGATCACATGTAGCCAGATCAAAAGCTACAGCATTTTGAAATATATTAATTGTAGATAAGTATATCTGACTGATAAATTACTACAAGTTCAGAACACAGATAATACGAAGCTTTAAAAATATCCTTCATATGTCATTTATTTAACTAGAAACATGAGCAAAATTATGGCATGGCCTCTTCCACTTGCAGCCAATGGAATCAATCCTACTCCTCAACTTGCCTGTAAATAATTGAGAGACCTACATGGATCTAACCTACATGGGAAGTAGAAAAAGACAAGATCTCTTCAGTAAACTGGGAGCATGGGGATCTTGGAGGAGGGTTGAAGGGGAAGGGGAGAGGCAGGGAGGCAAGCAGAGAAAAATGTAGAGCTCAATAAAAATCAATAAAAAAAACTATAGTCTGGAGACAATGCTCACCCAAACAACATAGGCTATGAAATAAAAAGTTCAGTGCCATATATGGGTTACCTCTTTTTGAATTGTTATTTACTGGTTATTGCCATTGATTTTGTTTCTCCTCCAGAACATGATGGTAAGATCCTGGTGCTGAAGACATTGCACATTTAAGTCATATGACATGAAGAATTAAGCTGGCACTGACCTGGAGACGTCATTCCCTCCTGGGTAGTTTTCATAATACTGGGAGGTGCTATGTACACTGTGCAAGAAGAGAAATAATCAACAATCCTTGAGCTACAATAACAATTGTTCTGGCAAGAAATGCCCATTGCTGCAATAGCAGTATGGATGTTATAGAAGTAACCAACCATTCTTTATATATATAAAGCCTGTTCCAGAACCTGAAGAGATGGTTCACTGATAAAGAATGCATATTTGTCTTCCAGAAGATCAAAGTTAGTTTCCTACCACCCACATAAGGCCTATAACTTCAGATTCAGGGGGTTCCAAAACCCCTGGCCTCCATAGGCATCTCCATTCACATGCATACATACACAAACACAAACACATAAATTACATATCATCATCATCATCATCCCCACTTCACAAGATGGAACTTATGTCTGGTGCTACTAAATTGTCCAAAAACCCATGGCTGGCTAAGTGATAAACCACAGAGAAGAACCTAATGCTAAATGGATATAGAAATAATATACCCATCCTGGCAGTGGTGGTGCATGCCTTTAATCCCAGCACTCAGGAGGTAGAGGATGGCAGATCTCTGTGAGTTTGAAGCCAGTCTAGTCTACAAGAGCTAGTACCAGGACAGACTCCAAAGCTACAGAGAAACCCTGCCTTGAAAAACAAAAGAAAAATAAAGAAAAAGAAATAATACACCCCCTAAGTTCTTATCTGTTTTTAACAGTAGAAAATGGTTAGTTCATAAACCATAATGTTGAGAGAAGAGACTACGAAATACCCAAGTCTAAACAGAACATCCATATTATACCTTTCCCCCTCCTAAGGCTCAGGATCATTAAAGAGAAAGAGGCAAAGAGATTACAAAAGTCATAGTAGGTAGACATATGCAGGAAAACCGTATTTTCCAGGCGTGACAACATTATTATACACATGAAGTCCTGGAGACTGTGACTACTTATATAAGACCTGCATAATATCAAGCAATCAAAATCATACTGTGGACAGAGAAGGCCCATGAAGTCACACCACTAGATGAGGAGCTATTGGCAACTGATGACTGCTAGGGAGGAGAGAGTTTTCCTCAAAGATGTGGCCCCTGAAAAGCTACCCACTTTTCAGTAGATTCTCCTGCACCCGTGCATATATAGCCAGCACCAGGGAGCTTAAAAACACAGCACATGAAATTGGCACGGACAGCAATACTGACGAATATCTTTCATATCACCATAGAACCTTCATCTGGTGATGGATGGAGATAGAGACAGAGACTCACACTGGAGCACTGGACTGAGCTCCCAAGGTCCCAATGAGGAGCAGAAGGAGGGAGAACATGAGCAAGGATGTCAGGACCACGAGGGGTGCACCCACCCATTGAGTCAGTGGGGCTGATCTATTGGGAGCCCACCAAGGCCAGCTGGACTGTGACTGAAAAAGCATGGGATAAAACCGGACTCTCTGATCATGGCGAACAATGAGGACTGATGAGAAGCCAAGGTCAATGGCAAGGGGTTTTGATCCTACTTCATGTTCCGGCTTGGTGGGAGCCTAGCCAGTTTGGATGTTCACCTTCCTAGACATGGACGGAGGGGGGAGGACCTTGGACTTTCCACAGGGCAGGGAACCATGACTGCTCTTTGGATTGGAGAGGGAGGGGGAGAGGAGTGGGGGGAGGGGGAGAAGAGTGGGGGGAGAGGGAGGGAAATGGGAGGCTGGGAGGAGGCGGAAACTTTTTTTTGTCCTATTCTCAATAAAAAAAAGAAAAAGAAAAAAAAGTGGTAGGGAGGATAGAGGAGGAAACAGAGGGAAGGGAAAGAAGGCTGGGCACATTTCCGTGAGCCGAGGAAATAAGGATGCTGCATCATGTACACAAACTTGTGAGCATAGGAAATCAAAGTTAAAATTGATAAAAATGGCCTTGTTAGAGGAAAGAGAAAATGAAATTTCTAAACATGGAAATGTGACTGCTGGTGGGGTCCAGCATAGGTATGAGGAGCAGAAATGAGGAACCAGCATGACCCTCCTGTCGGCCCTTCAGGCTGCACTCATTCTCATACGGCCTTTACTGATTCTCCCAGAACCTTTTCTGTAACTATATGCTGCAGAACATATTTTGTAACTATTTAATCAGTCCATAATCCCCAACTGATTATGACACGCAGAATCGGAAAAAATTGGTTCTATTCATTGCTATCTCCATTGTTACACCTGAACCATAGCTGCTACCCGAAATATATTTGTTAATAAGAGATTGAATATATATTAAACTTTTTATTTTAATTCTTGGTTTAAAGTCCTATATGTTAAAGAATAACAACAGAATCACACAATATATCTGGTATCTGAGGATGGAGAAACCAGAAAGTAAAGAAGTTCTTCTAAGAGGACTCTGCACATATGGAGAGATGCATCTCATCAGAAGCCTTCATGACAATGGGGCTGTCAGAAAGTCTGATTAACAGAGCTTATTGAAAGTGTACTTGGTAGAGTATAGGAAGCAGCTGACCATGGCAATGAACCTGAAATGGAGAGTCAACTATAATTTATATATAGCTTATCTTCATAAAAGGTCATGTATATTGTGCAAGCTGTATCTATGTGACAACAGTGAAAAGGTTTCTTAGTTGTATATTTTCTGAAATCTGAGACAGTTCATTCTTTACAATGTTGACTTTCTTTTAGCATACATGACTCTTTGTTTCACATTATGGTGTCAAAACCAGTAGGACTGTAAAAGGAAAAAAGGAGATAATGACAGAGACTTAGAAAATCTACCACCAGAAAAACATACTTGCTAGAAAATATAGGAGGCATTTGGATAGGAGAGAAATAGACCCAGAAAAGGAGTAGGATAGAATCGCTGCAAACAACTTCGTTCTGTATGTCACCTGTTGAGAACTTTTTCCTAGGAGATCTTCATTCAGACTTAGAATTAATGGCAAAACTTGGGAACTGTGTAAAACATGTGCATAAAGGTAACACTAAGTGGACTCAACAACTTGTATTTGTATATTTATATGTATATGTAATATATATAACAATAATAATTAAAGGAAAGTGTTGTAGGTTGAGGGGGAACAAAAGGGTTTCTGAAGGGGTTAGAGGGAGAAGGATAATCATGTAACTATATTTCTCATACATAAAATTCTAAAAGTCATATAAAAATTAGATTTCAACAATATGAGTTCTGAAAGAACAAAGACAAAAACAAAAAGCTTGGAGATGTGTTTAATCAAGCATTCTTTGATGTTGGTGGGGGGAAGTTTTCTATGAAACCAGAGCTGTTCCTCCACCCAATAATGAGTAGACCTAAGCTGGAGCAGACACTCAGCTCTGATATTAGAGACAGAGGTGGTGGCTCAGTGGTATGGTTCTTACCCATGTTCAAGGACCTGGGTTCAGTCTCCAACACTGCAACTACAGCAATAACAAAAGGCATTTTTCATTGTCCAGGAAAGGGAGAGTAAGCTCTAGACCAGGAAAGGAGTTACATCATATTAGTTGCTATATTTATGGGAAGAAAAGGAGCTATGATTTAAAAAAAAACTCATATTTCTAATTGCTGTGTTTTTTGTCTACTTGTTATAATTAAATGCTGAAATAGCAGCACTTAATTTGGAAGAATGTAATAGAAGAGCCAACACAGAAAGAGACATGAAGCCACATAGATACACATCAGAGTGGCAAATTCAGTATCTGTTTTTCAGACATTACCTATAAACAGTTAAGGTTGGATAGGACTGACTCACTTCTGCTCTTCAACATGACATACAAAGAGTTAAAGAGAAATAAAATGTGTGATTTGGAAAGAATAAGAATACCACTTCAATATTAAACAAAAATATTTTCAAAACATCAGTAACATAGTAAATTTCAGTAGAACTTGTCTAAAAGCGAGAGCCAGGAAGCAGAAGCAGTGACAAAGGGAGAAGGAGAGTGATGAGAAAAGAAAACAGGAGAGAGAGAGAGAGAAAGAAATTGAACAACACTGCAGCAAAGTCAACAGTACACTTAGCTGGAATTTTCAAAAAGACTTTCATCATTCAAATTAGCTATGCTTATTGTAAATAGAAATTCAAGCAAGCAAAATACATAACAGCATTATCTACTGAAATTCTACCATGTAGACATAAGCATATAAAATATTATATCTTTTCAAAGTTAATATTTGAATTATATACACATAATGAAGAAATTAAATCAACAGATCTTACTTCAATGCTTATCAATTTTGTGAACAAAATCACATCACACCAACTTCAGACAGAAGTGCTATAGACACCTCTTCAGTCATAATAACTACTCCAAGACTGTCAAACTAAGATCCAAGTTTATATTGGAATTAAAATCTTCCTCCTTGAGCAAGAACAGCTGTTCCCCTGGGGCTTGTTGGGATCAGATAACAAAGACAATATGTAATTCTCAGTGTGGGCATAGGGGCATAAAAAGCGCACTTTCAAGAGCCCCCTTGGGACTTCAAATTTTCTCCCTTCAGCTCCTAAACTTGCACAATTCTATTATTTTTAACTTCTTAATTCCTAATTACTCTGTTGCTATTCATCCCACAAGAACATCTGAGCCAATGTGAATTCCCTATCTTGTTATCTAGGGCTGTTATATATTCTCTCATGACTGGGCCAGTGTTCAAGAAAACATTATTTTCTTGCTTCATGATGGATTCAACCATTGGAGACTTTGGATCACCTGGGATCTGGAATGTCATCCTATTTTATCCAGATTGTGGACTCAGATGCACTTCATATTTTTATTTCATCCCCCAAGAAACTGTTATTTATACAGAGTATACTAGTCACTTATAAATATGCAAATAATTATCTTCCAAGCATATTATTCAGATAATTATTTCTGCATAAATTCAGAAATGCAGTAAATTTTCTTCTTTTAAAATGTTTTTAATTGAAATAGAATTACATCACTCCCGCTCCTTTCTCATTCCCCAGGCACTCCCAGTTACCCTCCCTCAAGCTCCCTCATGCCCTACCCACTCTCAATTTGATACCCTTTGGTTAAAACCAGTAAATTTCTAAAGAATTCCATCTCAGTTGTCTTTAGAAGGGAATTATAAGATTCACAATAAAAACTAAAAATTCACTATTTGAGCCATCACTGGAATAATATATACTATACTTAACTGGAGATGTATGAAGTCTTGAAGTCTGGCTTTCTTCTCTGGTGTATATTTATACATGTGTGAAAGTGTGTGCAAACATTTTTTTGAAATAGTTTCTCACTGGGATAGCAC
The DNA here is from genome assembly GCF_014885135.2 of Alexandromys fortis. Lineage (NCBI taxonomy): Eukaryota > Metazoa > Chordata > Mammalia > Rodentia > Cricetidae > Alexandromys > Alexandromys fortis. The sequence continues at coordinate 19,700 of NW_026068249.1, forward strand.
TCACCAAGTATGCAAGGATTTCTAGGGACCTGCCTGTTGATGCTTCCACAACACTGGTATTACAAGCATGTACCACCATTCCTATGGTTTGCCCATATGGGTTCTGGTATTCTAACTCAAGTCTTCAAGCTTTCAAGGCAAGTACTCCACAAACTGAACTATCTCCCTTGCCCATGGGCTTGATTTACTTATGAGCAAAATAAGCAACTTTAATGGCTGTTGACTGTAAAACCTACACTGACATCTCAATAGTGATGAAGTAAAATAAAAACAGTAGGTTGTTGGAGGAAGGGTCGCTTGTTTGCCCCAGGACACCCAGCCATGAAATAACCACTCAGAAAACCATATTATTTGAAATACTATTTGGCCAATAGCTTAAGTGTATTTCTGGCTAAACTCACATCCTAAACTAACCCATCTCTATTATTCTCTATATTGCCACATGACTGTGGCTTACCAGCTAAAGTTCCCAGCGTCTATCTCAGGCAGCAAATCCATGGCTTCTCCTAACTCTGCCTCCTTCCTCCCATGCTATAGGCCAAGCCAGTTTTCTTTATTCATTAACCAATAAAATCAACACATAGACAGATGGACCTCCCACACCAGTAGATGCTTCGATATTACATCTGAGAAGAGGTAAAAACAATAATGCTGCCCAAAAATGGTGTCTTCTTTATAGATGATACTGAATATGTATAGCACATATATACATACATGCATACACGTACATGGATGCAAATATACATAGAGAGAGAACAAAAGGAGGAGATTCAGGCAGCTATGAGTCTATGGATATGATATCAGTTGGTTCATATAGCATCAGTCAGAACTGGCTAGATTATGCTGCGTGATAAACAGACTTCAGTGTGGTAAATCATACTATACAAACAATCTCATTTGCCTGTAGACTGTAAGACCATTGACCCTGTTAATCAAAAAGCTGAACAGTGTTTATCCACAACCAAGAAGAGAGCCAATATAAATACACTGATCAGAAGACAAAACCATTTATTTATGAGATAAACATATTTTAGAAATCAATGAACAGTATAAATTTTGCAAAATAAGAACATCAACTCAATAATGTATACATATGCCAGATGATCATTCTATATATCTTTACTGCATGTAATCCTTGTTTAAGCACTAAAATTTTAAAATAAAAATAATAAAGAAATTAAATAGGATGATAACAACTAAGTTTAATGTGGTATTCATTAGTAGTGCTTTATTCTTCCCTTGACATGCCACTGTGGACTCTGTGGCAACATTTTGGGCCTTTTTCAGTTATCTTCTTTTATCAACATATATTAATTATAAATAATAATAGATTTCATCATGATACTTTCATTTATGTATATAATGAATTCTTATCATATTCCCCTCCTATTGCCCTGTTTTATCCATATCCACTCTCACTGATTCCCTTCTCAGCCTTTTCTCTTTGTATTTTTACATTTTTCTTCCTTTCTTTTTGATTTTCTTTTGTAGCCCACAACATTTTATTAACATTTGTTACAGGCTCCAGGGTGAGTCACTCAAGCCTGGATTCCTTGCCAGTGGTTACATGACCCATCCCCTAGTGACCATTAACTGACTCAGGGAGGAGTCAGGTCTCATGAGTCCTAGATACTCAATTCCTACTGGCTACCATTATCAGAGTTCTCAGGGAAAGGGAAGATCTCTTGCCTCTTCCCCAAGGCAGGATGCTGATAGGCCCAGTCTTGTGTGGAGCTTGTGCACACAAACCAGGCTGCTGTGAGAACAGGAGTGCATCTGATGCTTATAGTAGTGTGGAATTTTCAAGACCTTTGTCCTAAAACCATCTTTATCCAAAATAATTTTAGATCCTTATTTTTATTTCTAAATTGTACTTTCTAAAACATTAGCATATGTAAAGTATATAAATACAGAAGTAGCTTTAAAAATTTTTCCTTCCTAGTGTTTTCATGCAACTTTATTTTTATTGTTTGAGAATTTCATACACGCATATAATGTGTTTTGGTCAAGTCCATGGTGCATCCCATCCCATCCAATTCCTTCTATATCCCCTACCACTTTTCTCTCTCAGCACACTGAGTCCATTTACATATGCATGGGTATAGGACTATCTGCATGAAATGAGTAGTTTTTCAGGGCCCACATTCTTGAAGAGAAGTTCCTCTCCCACTTTTAGAAGCCATCATTCGCCAATAGTTCTAGCTTCTGATGGGACTTCACGTGCCCTTGTCCTTTCCATTTTGAGACTTTCTAAATTTTCAGAAATAAACCTTTTATTTTTTCAGAAATACACTACTTTTAAACTAACTATTTTCCTATGAAAGTGATTACACAACATACTCTCTTCAATCATTCTATTGCTCAAGAAAAAAAACACATATGGTACTTGAAAACTATATATATATGTACACATAGTATATTGTACATGTAAATATTGTACACAATATATTTGTATTGTCATATATTATATAATTTGTATCAAAGTATTGTAAATACTATTCATTCAACAAATAAAGCTAAAACTAAATAGTTATTTATGAGTGTATATTTCATGCTATATCAAAGCTACATTGTCATTTTCCATTACACTAATTTCTTTTCTCTGCTTGCTTCTCTATGTGCATGAGAAAATTACATTAACAGTTATGAATGAATGAGTATTCTTATCAATATCTTTGTGTGTATGGTATATTTGTAGTAAGCTGATGTCATGCTATATTTGGGTAAGTTGTTATTATCATCATTACCATTATACCATCATTCTGGAAGCCTGTTAATTTATCCATAATGGCTCTGAAGCAAACAAAAACATTCTGCATTGTATTAAATTCTGCAAAATCCTAGAAAAGGGAAGTAGTCATAATTGGAGGAATCTTATTTGGCCTAAATTAGTCCTTCCTGCTAAGGATGAAATTCAAATATATCACTTAGCTTTACTAAACATTAATAATTTCACCGCAAAAGAGGAAACTGTCCTAAATACAGAATCATGTGCAAGATCTAACAATATTAATGGAACGCTTGCAAAAAATAGATTTTTCATGAGGATTCCAATAGTTCCAGCACTATCTTGAAATATAAGATGTTTGATTCACAACAAAATAAAATTTTTGGCCACAAGGTGTCTATCCCTTTTCCAATTTTCTATGGACTAGAAAGAAAATAACGATTTTTAACAAATGAGACAAATTTCTGAACAAACTCTTCAAACTACAATTGGTTAGTGATCTTTCTGGAAGAAAATCCTCAGCACTCGCTCCCGAATCTGCTTGGTTCTTACCCCATAGATCACAGGATTAAGGGCTGGTGGGACAACCACATAAAGATTGGCCAAGAAAATGTGGATATACTGGGGCACATTATGTCCAAAACGATGTGTCAAAAAAGAGAAAAATGCTGGAGTAAAAAAGGTTAAGATAACACCTATGTGAGAGCCACAGGTATTAAGAGCCTTGAGTCTGGCCTCTCGAGAGGGCAGGCAGAACACTGCATAGAGGATCCTGACATAGGAGAAAAAAATAAGAACCACATCCAGTAACAAGAGAACAATGTTGCTAAGACCAAACATGATGTTGACTTTGATACTGGCACAAGCTAGACGGGCAATGCCCATGTGCTCACAGTAGGTGTGAGGGATGATGTGGTGCCCACAATAGGGTAGCCTCAGAAGGAGAAACACCAAGGGAACAACCATGTATAGGCTTCGCAGGACAGCAATACTTGCGATGACACCAATGATTTTGTTGGTGAGGATGACAGTGTATTGAAGGGGCTTGCAAATGGCAATGTAGTGGTCAAAGCCCATGGCCAATAACATAATGCTTTCCATGACGGTGAAGAAGTGGATGAAGAACATCTGAGAAAGGCAACCTCCAAAAGATATTTCCCTGAGACCAAACCAGAAGACGCCCAGCATTTTGGGGATGGTGGCTGTGGTCAGACCTAAGTCAATGGAATCCAACATGGCTAGGAAGTAGTACATGGGCTCATGGAGACTGTGTTCAGTTTGGATCACAAATAAAACAGCAGTATTCCCCAGAATTGCAATGAGATAGAGAAAACAAAAGGGTAATCCAATCCAGATGTGTGCATCTTCTAGTCCTGGGATGCCCAGCAGGAGAAATGAGGAAGGATGGACTTGTGAGTCATTAGATAGGGTCATCCTCTCAGTCATGGACAGATGCTGTGCTGAATGCAGATAAGTTTTGATATTTGATTAGTATGATTCTTTATCTTCTTAGCCCTTTATCTTCATTCCTGGTCAAATATAAAAACAACCTTTTAATCTTCTATTCATATTTGTAGAAAGAGATAAAAAATACTCTGTTTTATGCATAAGCTTCCTGGATTTCACAAAGCATCAGTTATAGACCCGCCATTACTGCACTGAACTCATGTAAGAGCAAAGACTAATACAAAAAAAGGGAGAAAAAGAAATGAAAAGTGCAGTGTGACCAGGAATGTGTAGGAAGGATGAAGTTCCAAAGTTGGTGTACAAGTTGCTTTTGCTTAATAATCATAAGAGTCACTCAGGCATTGGTTATCTTGATCTTTCCCTATCTGAGAAGCTAAAACTCCCAAATGTTGTGTGTACAATATTGTCTGTGTGTGATAGTCTGGTTCTGAAAGCAGGATAAACAACTTACCTTCTTTTGTTTAGTTGCATGAAACTTCATGTAGAAGTTCTCAATACTTTCATAGGTAGATGAAGAGATGAAACTGTAGGTATTTTGATTTATGTTATGGAAAGAAATCATTCATGTCCATTACAACTTTATTACAAAGTCTTACCAGGTTTGGAAAGTAAACAAAGACAAAGGGAAAAATAATACTTGACAAAGATCATTTTGTTCTGTAACTATGATTTAAAAAAACAAGATTAAAAGATTGTCTTAATATAGACAAAGTTTTCATTTGGTCAGTGGATAAATAAATACATCCAGTAAAGAAACTGCCTGAGACATGGACAACTTTTAGAAGAGAGAGCTACATAACTTCTCAATATACATCTACCTTGTATACAAGAGAAGAGAGTAAAATACTCAAGATATTCCATTCAGTTCCTTCTCTGATTCTATTCCACTGCCACATTTAATGAATAACACCATTATAGAAAATTCTGAACAAGTAGTAAATTAAACATCTGAAGAAAACAAGCATGAAGCTCATTGCTGCACACATTTACAAAGCTATTGCTCTAATGTGAAAGTAGCTGTGTCATGTGTAATGATACACAAAGTATATTTTCAAATTTAACAACACTTGACTGTTGAAATCATTTAAGCTGTCTATCGAGATGTTTATGAATGTAACCTGCCTTTGGTTGTGGTTAATGTGAGTGGGTAGGGAGAGTCTTGGAGGGGATTGGGAGAAGGGAAAGAATGTGATCAAAATATATTGTATGAAAAAAAATAAAAAAATGAGTTCTCCCTTGGACTTATAAAAATGTTTAAGGATACAGTGTCTCGTACTTTAAACCTACGATGACCCACATGCTTGTGTAGAGGTGTCCATTTAAAGTTCATTAGACATAGCAGAAATGAAAAATAATTTGGCAATTTTAGAACCTGAGGAACACTGTGTTCATGTGTATGCGCACATGAGCTTGTGTGTGTGTGTCTTGTAGGATGCTGATACTAGGGGAAAAAATTAAAGTCCTTAAATTTTGTACATGAAGGTATCTGACATAAGTTATAGTTCTATTCTTCATTTGCCGGGAGCATACGTGGCATTACATAGGATGCATTCTTACTGCTCACTGCATTATGATTTCCAGGGATTCTACAAACACTGGTGTCAGGTGAACTGAACACAGAGATAGGTAAAACTGGCCATATTTTCCATTCAGACATACAAATTTGTGGCACAAAAAGTAAAAACCCCAAATAGGACATTTTTGACTTGTACTGAAAATGTTTTGGAAGAACATAAGAACAGAAGGGGTTAAAAAAAAGTTTAATGAGGAGACTGGAACCTCAGGTATGGGTTGCAGGCCTGTGGACACACACAAGCAGGGGGTGGGCATGAATGTGTATCCATATGCATATATAAATCTTAAATGTTTTCCTCGGATGCCATCTACATTATTGATTTTATTTTATAGTATATTTTTTACTTTAACACAAATTCTCCCAATGACCTAGAGCTCATCCAGCAGTCTAAGCTGGTTGGCCAGCAAGCCCCAGGGATTCACCCGTGACCTTCTCCCCAGCCCTGGTCTTATAGCTAAAGGCCAAAAATTTCCAGGATGAAATTCTGGAGGATCTGATGTGGAGGATCAAATTCAGTTCCTCATACTTAGAAGGCAAACTCTTTTCCAAATGAGCTATCTCCTTTGAAGTATCTCCCGTATGAAAACAGTGCAGGTGAAGAAGAGAGGGCAATTTGTTCTAGATAAAGAGTAAGATCAAAGTGAAGAAAATGGAAGCACACTGACTACTCAATATGTAAAAAAGGAATCTGTGGTCCTTTCAGTGACCTTAGTAAGACTCTTAACTGACCACTGTCCAGGTCTACAGTGGTGACTCCATAGAGTTGAAAATGAGTACAGTATCAAGGTTACCTACCACAGAAAAACACATATGCCCATGGAACTCTCAGGAGAGCATCATGTTCTTACACATCCACATGCCCACTCAGAAATATAGGAAAGATACACACATGAACTTTTTTTCCATATCTAATTCCGAAACCCCATGGCCAACTGTCTATCATAGAATCTGTGTCCTCTCTCAGAGTTTCTCTCCATTTCCTGAGTCCTGTTTCATAAATGTGTATTCTAATGACCCATTCATCACGATTCATTTATATATAAATTCACTAATTAAAAAGCATGGTTTAGAACTCTTTGTTCAGAGGTTAAGGCTATGATGGGGACACCCACTGAAATAGTTTACCTGAGCTAATGGGAGCTCACCAACTCCAGCCAGACAAGGAAGAAACCAGCATAGGTTCAAACTAGTCCTTCTGAATGTGGGTGACAGTTGCATGGCTGGGGCAGACTGCGGGACCACTGGCAGTGGCACCAGGACTTATCTCTACTGCTTGTACTGGCTTTTAAGGAACCTCTTCTCTTTGCTCAGCCTAGATATTCTAAGGAGGGCCTTGGACCTTCCTCAAAACAATTGACCTTACCCTCTCTGAGGAGCAGATGGGGGGTGAGATAGGAGATAGGGAAGGGAGTGGGAGGAGGAGAGGAGAGGGAACTGGAATTGGTATGTAAAATGAAAGTAAATTAAATTTCAAAAGAAAAAGGAAAAAACAGGGCTTAGATCCCCTTGATGTATCTTGAAAACAGAGAAGTACGATCTATCTCTTCTTGAAGTTCAGACATGCTTAAACTTATACAAGAACAGAAACAGCAGATAAATAAATAAAAAAGACATATTGGAGCAAAACCATCTTCAGGTTTTTCATTAGTTTTACATGTAAGAATCTGTGTGCTCGTACAGCCTGGGAGGTCACATGAGTGTGGAATTTTTCTGCATCTGGTGCTTACACAATCGCCTTTCCTCCATCACTTCCTTCTAGCTGGGCAGAAACCAGTTATCCATCTCTCTTGATATGTTTGCAAAGTCTTAACACAATATGACTTACCTTGGTTTCTAAATCTCTCCGAAACATCAGTTTGGATAACCCTGGAGCACGTTATTTCTTTGCTGAGCATGATGAATTTTTATTTCTTTCCATAGACCCGATTCCCCTAGGAATGCAACCACACTATCACGGGAACCCTTGATAGAGTGTAGTGTGCAGACTCTGGAGAATCCTTCCTCTCAGTCACTTTTTGTATACACAAGATGCAAGATCAAGGGCCTATTGCTGCTCTTTTGCTTCTTTCTAATTACTATTCTTTTATTTGCACTGATTGAAAGTGTCTAACTTGTGATTTCAAATTAAACTTTTAGCTCATAGTCCATTCCTGGGATACTTGCTGTTGTCTAAGTATTCATCCTCAGTGACTTCCCCTTTCACAGAGCATTTTTTACTCCTTCTGCAGTTTATTGTGCTTATGGGAAGATAATCGATTTTATAATATTGTGTTTCTATGATAGAGCCTGGTTTATCTTGCGCATTTCACTGATGACAGACATTCACACAGTAGGAACTGAAGAGGTGTTTGTCCTGTGAAAACTGATGTGCTGCACCAACAGCTGTGTCAAGAGACTGGCTTTGCATCAACACAGCTGTTGGAAGAAACACTAAGTGGGTTAAATGGCCATTTAGAGCAATCAGAAAAAAAAATAAACAAAAATAAACACAACAAAAATAAAAGGGAAGTCATAGCAAAGAAAAGCATAAATTAGTATAACACAAACATATGATCCTCAACATAGTAAATTAAGATGAGACTCTGAAAGGTACCAACACTGAACTCTTTTTTTATTTATTAGATTTTTTTAAAAAAAATTACCAATCCAAATTCCCACTCCCTCCACTCCTCCCATTCCCTCCACCTTCCCTCTCACCCCACCCCGTTCTAATCCTAAGAGAGGGTAAGGCACTTTGGTTTGTGGAAGGTCCAAGACCCTCCCTACTATATCCAGGCTGAGCAAGGTATCCATCCAAAGAGAATAGGATCCCCCAAAGCCAGCACATGCAGTAGAGATAAATCCCAGTGCCATTGCTAGTGGCCCCTCAGTCTGCCCCAGTCATACAACTGTCACCCACATTCAGAGGGACTAGTTTGGTGCTATGCTTCCTTCCCAGTCCAGCTGGAGTTGGTGAGCTCCCATTAGCTCAGGTAAACTGTTTCAGTGGATGAACCCTTCATGGTCTTAACTTCTTTGCTCATATTCTCATTCCTTCCACTCCTCAACTGAACCTTGGGAGCTCCATCCAGTGCTCCAATGAGGGTCTCTGCCTCTGTTGTTGGAAGAAGGTTCTATGGTAATATTTAAGATAATCATCAGTCTGACTACAGGGCAAGGCCAGTTTGGGCACCCTCTCCTCTATTGCTTAGGATCTTAGCTGGGGTCATCCTTGTGGATTCCTGGGAATTATTCTAGAGACAGGTTTCTTGCTAACCCCATAATGGCTCCCTCAAACAAGATATCTCTTTCCTTGCTCTCAGATCTGTCCTTCCTCCATCTCAACTATCCCATTCCCTCAAGTTCTCCTCAATCTTCCCCCTCTCCCCTCTTCTTAACACTGAACTCTTATCAAGAGAACTCCTTGAAAATGATGGAAGAAGCTAGCAATGGCAAATATTATAAATGAAAACAAAGATTGTTGACTCTGACTTTTTAAGGGAACGTATTTTGTTTTAATGTTTCCAGGCTCAGTGAAGTATAATGACAATTAAGGATCCTACATATTTACAGTACATAAACAATGTTTTGATGTCTGCATTATATTATAAATCATCAAAGTGAAGTAATTAACAAGTCAATTACCTTAGATTTGTCAAGAGAGTAGCAAGATGTGCTCTTTGTAAGTAAACTACATCATTATTTATGACAGTCACAGCTCTGTTGAAACGATCTCCAGAACTTATCCATCCCCTGTGACCAAAGCTTTCTGTCTTTTTATCTGCATTTCCCAGCCTCACTCATATCCTGGTCTCTTGTAACCAGCATTATATTATCTCCTTATGGGAAATACATAACTGAGACATAACAGTGGTGCTCTGTGTTTTCTCATAGTTTCTTTCAGTCCATCTATGTTCTCACACATGACACAATATGCTCCTGGTGGTTGGCAATGCTCCAGTGGAGGGTCACAGATCCATAATGATCTGTGCATCACTAGCTGTTCTTGGTGAGTTTTGTGTAGTGAAGGGAGTGGATTTGGAGAAGTGGGGAGAGGGTGAGTATGATTAAATGCATATTTAGAGTCTCAAAGAACTAATGAAAAATGAGAAACGGGAAGTTTATCTACCGTTGGCATAATGTTTTCCTTTGACAAATGTCCCAATGTCCTTTGCAGAGTTTTTCAGCTGGTTGTCTATCTTAGCATTGTCTCATCTCTTTTATGAATTAACCTTTATTTTCTATAATAGTGCCCTCTGTTATTACTTTCACAAAGCCCTTTTCTTTCTTCTTCTTCTTTTTTTTTTTGGTTTTTTTTTTTTCGAGACAGGGTTTCTCTGTGGTTTTGGAGCCTGTCCTGGAACTAGCTCTTGTAGACCAGGCTGGTCTCGAACTCACAGAGATCCGCCTGCCTCTGCCTCCCGAGTGCTGGGATTAAATGTGTGCGCCAACAAAGCCCTTTTCTGATTTTGCTGTCACCTATGCTTCTGGAAACAAATTTTAAAAATCTCATTGCCAAAACCAGTGCCAACAATCTTCTTACAGGGTAGGAAAGATTGCCACATAGTTATAACTCTTACAGACTACCTGAGTTCATTTCCCACAAGGCAGCTCACAGCCACCTGAACCCCAGCTCTGAGTATACATCAAGATTCAGTTTCTATTTCTCAACATGCAACCTGTAGCTGTACAGTCTCCAGTAAGTTCTTAAACACAAAGAATAGAGACTATTAAAAATCCCAAGCTAGGATCCAAGTAGGCACAACTAAGAGAGGGTCAGAAAGCTGCTCCTGGAAAGTCTCCCTAATGCAACAACAGAAACAAAATAAACACGGACAGCTCAGCTATGAGGGACCACAGCTTAGCCCACTTCCATGCCCTATTGGAGTGTTTGTTGTTTAAAAGAGCTGTTGTAAAAGGAATATACCAACCTTGTGTCTATGGCACATCTTCCTGGCCTGGTAGCCTAACACAAGTGTACACTGGAGAAAGGACCACTACTCACAATACTAAAGTTATGGTGACCAGGAGCCTATCACCTACTGAATCGATAAAGAAAGGGTGGTATGGGTGTACATTACAGGGCTATTCAGTAATAACGAAGAATATAGTGACATCATTTGCTAGACAGGGGGTGCAACCTAAGATCTTCATATTATGTGAAATAACCAGACACAGAAAGACCAAAATAGCCTTTTCCTCTCAGTTGTAGATCCAAGATTGTGTGTGTGTGTGTGTGTGTGTGTGTGTGTGTGTGTGTGTGTAAAGCATGTGTGAGACTGTAGGAAGTAGACTAGCCGGAATGGGCAAGGACAGGAAAAGAATTAAGAATTAAAGAATTAAGAAGCTATGTAGGATTAATTTTGGTCAAATGCATGATATATTTGAAAGAAACATTTATGAAAATCAATAAATATTGAGAACAAAGATATACCAAGAAAGAACAAATCAAAACAAAAAACTTATAGGGTATAGAGTGTAATGTTGATGTAAAGAAAAACATACAAATCCAAGAAATAGAATTTATAGTTGAGCAAGCTACATAGCATGGTTCCATTATATGAACTTTTAAGAATTTCATAAACACAGATAGCCAAGTAATGTTTCCTGATTAATGACTTCAGTGTTCACTTTTGGAAAGATAAGAAATTTTGGGACCAGAAAGAAATCATAATAGCACAGCATTGTGACTGCACTATGCACCACAGAACTGAAAGCCTTAAAATGGTAAGTTTTATGATATACATATTTTCTAAGAATGAAAATGCCACTGCTTGTATAAATTCCCAAGAGAGTACAAAGTGGGCAGAACAATCAATACATGGGTAGGAGGAGAGGGGGCTGGGAAAGAAGAAAGAAGGAAAAAGACAAAATGGGTCTTGCCAATAGTAATATATGAACCCCTCCCCCCCAAAAAAAGTCAGTTAATCAAATAGAGGGAAATTGTTCACTGAGATTGGTCAAAAGTAGCTCTTCACCTGGTGCAGCATCTGAAGGGAATCACTGTTCAGTAATTAGAAGGATGCTAGTGTCTGGAGACATTGTTACTAACCGTCCACTCCAGAGCTTGAGCACACACACACACACACACACACACGCACACACACACTTCATTAATATCGCCTAAGGTATATTAAAGGCTTCTTTTAAGCTGTGTATCTGCATTTTAAAACTGAAAGCACAATTGTTACATGAATCTCAGAAAAAGAAAGAAATATTGGTAAGTTTTTGCAGTATGTGCTTAGATTTTAGATTCTCAGAAATTGAACTAAGATTTAGAATATTCATGAAACGTTTGATGAGTAACAGTGTAATTAGAATAGAGTATATAAGCAAAGAAACATCTATTCATACTGAAATTACATAATACTACAGCAGTGACTACGATGTCACATAATAATGCTGTAGGGTTTAAGTGGAAGTACATTGTAAGACATTAGAAAGAAAATTATTAGGCATCTACAAAATTTCAAACATATATAATTTCACTTATTCAATTCAATAATAGACACTACTGTGCATTTATCTACATGAAACATCAACCTGGCGTATAGAATAACATACTTATACTCAGTAAACTGAGTGTAGAATCAGGATCCAATCCTGTGACATAGTCTAATAGCACTAAATTTTGTGTATTTTTACTTAGGTTTTCTATATTTGGGGTCTTTTAGTGACATAATAAATGATATACAAAAAAAAAGGCCGTAATAGTGAAAGAAAGACCAGTACATTTTAACTCTCTATGTTGACTCCACATACTTTGACATAGGACAGGACACAATATCAGTTTTAGCTCTTTGGCTTCTCTTCATTTTTCATATTTCAGAGGCATTAAGTTAAATTCAAAATTGGTTATTAGAATTTACAGTTAAGTACAAGATAAGAAGATGAAGTATGAGGTCAAAAAGCTCAGATACATTTGCACCAACAAGTATTTTAGGAGCTAAGTTTGCAAACATATAAAAAAGAACTTCTACTTTCACAAAGAGCGTGCATGCAGCTCTTTATTATTCTGAGCTTCGAGGCGGTAATTTCCATGTTCAAAGTGAGAAATGGAAATAACATGCCAGGTCACAGAATCAAAATACATTGTATGAACTTCCCAAAGAATTCATTTAAAAAATGCATACTTAGAGAAAACTAACCTAGAGCATGAACTTCTTTGGAGACGGCGATTATTATGACCAAGTGGCCTCAGTCAACATGAAAAGGAGCAAGTACAATGCTATGTCGGCTATGAACTAAGCAGGCAGTCATGCTTATGTAATGAGGTCCCAAAAAATACCCGGTGACCGTCTCTAGATGGGAATATCTTTAATGCATGTTGTCAATGTCAGGAGGATGGTATATCGCAACTCCATGAGAGGAAAGTGGGTACCGCATCCTTTTCCATTGAGAAACTACGCATGAGCATAAGAGCTTTGAATGATTTTCCTGAGTCCCTCTAGTAAGTTCCTGAGATAAGGATAGTTTGGGAGACCTGAGACTGAAGAGTCAGAGGTGAGGGTATGCATGAGATTTGTTCCCTAAAACTCTGCACTTTAGCATTGGGCTGATGATCAAGTTTGATGCTACATGTTTTCAATGAGAAGTAGGATGCTCTCATAAGGCAACTTCACACGGAAGATGCCTCAGAGGTCACTGTTTCCCCTTACTAACCCATCTTAATTTCTTACCTGAGGCTCTTTCTATTGAATATCCATATCCTATGGGATATGTGTGCCTGTTTTCAGACTCTCAATTCATTCCACTGTCTTTTTCTCCTTTTTAATTTATTCATTCTTGGGACCACCAACAGTGTTATAATTATCATGGTTTTCTAAGAGCTTCAACATATAGTATCCTAAATCATGCATATTTTTCCACTGAGAAAATATTGTATAAACTGTTCTTCCTCAGACCCATTTCTTCCCCTTTCTCTATGTACTGCACCTGCTAACAAATACAGAAAGACGGATCTAGACCATGCCACATGATGAATTTCAACTTGGTTTAAAATATTGCCCCTTCAGTTTGTTAGCATGGAAAATACTAAGAAGTAGTTTACCTTACTAAAACATTTCTTCTCCATAAACCAGATGCAATCAAATTTATGTCAGCAAATTATAACTGCCTTTAACACCATATGTAATAATGACAGATGCAAAGCTTTTCAATAGTCATTATCAAACTAATGATATCTGTTATGGTACTTATCAGTTTTAGTATCTCCACCTAATATCTAGCTCTTGAGACAATGGGAGTTCACATCTTTCCTTACTCTAAACACTAATTTTAAGAAAGCTTTTCACACTTTTTCTGCAAGTGAGCATTGTTACTAGGATTATTTATACAGAGCTGAAGATTAGGGAAAATCTCAAAGATCTTGGGAGAAATGTATATTTAATATCAGCACATTGTTTAAAGACTTTAAATTTTTGTAGATCTCTATTAAGTCTGGATGAACTGTCCCATGGAAACTGACAAGAGCCTTTAAACTATACCCAGCATCAGCCTGCAGAGGAATGCCGTCGCCCAATGTCACTGAGGCCCACCCTCTTTCCTTCCTGTTGCTAGGGATTCCAGGCCTGGAAGTTGCACAGTTCTGGCTGGGATTTCCCTTCTGTGTTGTGTATTTGATTGCTCTTGTTGGAAACCTTCTCATTCTGTTTGTCATATGGACTGACAGGAGCCTTCACCAACCCATGTTCTACTTTCTGGCTATGCTGTCTATGATTGACCTAAGTCTCTCTACTGCTACCATCCCTAAGATGTTGGGCATCTTCTGGTTCAGCCTTCAGGAGCTGTGCTTTGGATGTTGTGTTGCTCAAGTCTTTTTTATCCATTTCTTCACAGTCATGGAGAGCATCGTACTCCTTGCCATGGGCTTTGATCGTTATGTGGCTATTTGCAACCCTCTCAGGTACACCATGATCCTCACCAACAGAATCATTGGTGTGATTGCTGTGGTCGTGGTTGTAAGAAGCCTATGCATGATTGTTCCTATCATTTTTCTCCTCCTGAGGCTGCCTTACTGCGGACATAGAATCATCCCACATACCTACTGTGAGCACATGGGTGTGGCACGACTGGCCTGTTCCAGCATCAGACCCAATGTCTACTATGGTCTTTGGAATATTTCCATCTTGTTTCTGGATGTGTTTCTTATTATAGTTTCCTATTCTAAGATCTTATATGCTGTTTTCCACCTCCCTTCTCAAGATGCTCGCCTGAAGGCTCTCAACACATGTAGCTCCCATATCTGTGTTATCTTAGCTTTCTTTGGCCCTGCTCTTTTCTCCTTCCTCACTCATCGCTTTGGTCATAACATCCCTCAGTATATCCATATCCTCCTGGCTAATCTCTATGTAGTCATCCCTCCTGCCCTCAACCCAGTCATTTATGGGATCAGAACCAAGCAGATCCAGCAGAGAGTGAAGAATCTTTTGGCTAAAAAAGACTGAGTGGGGAGTAAATTGTTCACATAATGGGAGGATAAGGTCTAAAAGAAATTGAATTAATAATAAAAAGCAATAATAATTTTATTAACATTGAATATCAGGGTCTCACTGTGTAGCTCAAGCTGACTGCTATCCTGCAGTCTTTATGCCCCAGCCTTCCTAGTGACTGGTATACTACAGAAATATATTTACAACACATATAATACATATTATAATATTTATGTAGATCTAAATATTATACATATATAAATATGTTGGTGGTAGCTGATGAAGGCATGTTGCATGTTCTATGGAAACCTGGAAGAATATATATGTATAATATGTTTAGCACATATATGCTTACTATACATATATAAAAATGTTGGTGGTGCTTGCTGAAGACATGTTATATCCTTTATTGAAACTGGCAGAATATGTCTTTCAATGGCAAATTTCAAAAAAGAGTGCTTTAATTTGCTGAAGGAAGAACTTGCTGTTAGCACTGTCTAGTTCTAGATCTCTTATAAGTATTAAGATTTCTTTCAGAGACATGTTTAAATACAAGTCATCTAGTCATTATAGAAGTAGATTTAGGTAATGGTTGTGTAAATAAAGAGGTAACACTAACTGTGAACTAAGAAGTCAGGGCCAATTGAGCGACTTGACAGAGAGAATGAAATGGAGGATAAGTTAGAAATGAAATATTAAATATACATTATCACAAGGAAACTCACAATAAAAAATGAGTAACAGGTTTGTGTGTCATTAGTTTTATGCATGTTCCTTTCCATTTTTCTTTCTCATGCCCCTGCCTACTCTACCAAAACCTTTATTCATCCCAAAAAGTTCCTCTCCAGTTTTCAAGTTGGGGAAAGACTTGTGTGTGTATTTATGTACACATGGGGGAGTGCACGCATGCACATATGTATAGCTCATTAAACTTAATTAAGATGCCCACATGAACATGTGTGGGAAATAGCTTCCTAAGTTTTTACACTTCCCATTAACCTATTTCTTTATGACTCATTGTAACATTCCTTTGTCATCATTTGTCCACTTGCTCTTTTCATATTGGAATGTATAAATTTAAAGGGTAATTGTATTAGTTAATTTATACATCGCTGCAACAAAATATATGCCTAACCAGCTTAAAAATGAAGAGATTATTTGGATTTATATATTCACTAAGATAGGTCCATCATAGAAGAGAAGGCAAGTGGACAGGAGCTGGAAGCTGCCTGGTCACATTTCTCCGTAGCAAGAACCAGACAGCAAACAGTAAGTTTTGACTATAAAATACAAGGTCTGCACCCTATAATATCCTTTCTCTAGCAAGGCTCTGCCTTCTGAAGGTTCTACAACCTTTCTGAACAGTGTCAACTATTAAGGGTTAAGAGGTCACATAGATATCATATGCAAACCACAACAGTAATACACCAGATAACATTGAAGAACAATACTTTAGGATTTATATTCTAAATGTATAATATAATATATAATTGTTATACTTAAATAAACACATACATACAAATAGTCTCATTAATTAAAATGAAGGAAACTTGTACACAGGCAGGCAGCTTGATAAAAAAAAACAAGTACAGAAAGAAAGAATATTTACAAAAAAATGCATAGTTAATGACATAGAATTGCAAACAATTAGAGCACTATAGACTTGCTGGTAAACAACACAGAATGAAATGAATAACAATTTACATCACTTATGTGCAGAAAACCAAATGAGATTTGCCCTTGAAACATTGCTTTTCAATGTGACATTTAAGAATAGTGTTTTTGAGACATGAGGAGGATGTTGCCCAAACTCAGAGTGATTGTAATAGCATTCACAAGACCTGAACAAGATCAAGTCAGACAAGACCACAGCATGATTTGCATTTCCCTGATTGCTAATGAAGTTGAGCATGACCTTAGGTGTCTTTTGGCCATTTGAACTTCTTCTTTTGAGAATTCTCTGTTCAGTTCAGTGCCCCATTTTTTTTAATTGGGTTAATTAGCATTTTAAGGTCTAGTTTCTTGAGTTCTCTATATATTTTGGAGATCAGACCTTTGTCTGTTGCGGGGTTGGTGAAGATCTTCTCCCAGTCAGTAGGTTGCCTTTTTGTCTTAGTGACAGTGTCCTTTGCTTTACAGAAGCTTCTCAGCTTTAGTAGGTCCCATTTATACAATGTTGCCCTTAGTGTCTGTGCTGCTGGGGTTATACATAGGAAGGGATCTCCTGTGCCCATCTGTTGTAAGGTACTTCCCACTTTCTCTTCTATCAGGTTCAGTGTGTTCGGGCTGATATTGAGATCTTTGATCCATTTGGACTTGAGTTTTGTGCAAGGTGATAGATATGGGTCTATTTTCATTCTTCTACAGGTTGACAACCAGTTGTGCCAGCACCATTTGTTGAAGATGCTTTCTTTCTTCCACTGTATACTTTTAGCTCCTTTATCAAAAATGAGGTGTTCATAGGTTTGTGGATTAACTTCCGGGTCTTCTATGTGATTCCATTGGTCGACTTCTCTGTTTTTATGCCAATACCACACTGTTTTCATTACTGTAGCTCTGTGATAGAGTTTGAAGTCAGGGATTGTAATGCCTCCAGAAGATCCTTTATTGTATAGGATTGTTTTGGCTACCCTGGGTTTTTTATTTTTCCATATAAAATTGATTATTGTCCTCTCAAAATCTGTAAAGAACATGTCAACTACATTCCTTTAGACTCCCACTCACCTTAGAGTAATTAGATACAAATTGCATTTGAATTTAAGACAATGAATTCACAAAATTGGAATAGTAAAGGAGGGGAAAGATCTAAGAGGAGTTCTGGTAGGACAGGAAAACCTAATAAAAATTTATTATATGAAGTTCTCAAAGAAGTAATAAAAAAATGTTATTTTATAACCTTCTGAGTTTGAGTAATGGAGTGACATCTTATGAAATTAGTAAACATGATACAAGCAGAGGCTTAGAGAGACATTGCAAATGAATGCTTAGTATTATAGCATTTGAAACCCTGGGACCATGATGAGCATGTCAAGCTGAATGAAGGGTAAGAGGCTATAGGGAAGAGAATGGATGTGAGCTCTCAGTTTTCAATCATAAGGGACTGTGAGTGAGACTGTCTTTAACCATACAGCTACACTGTGATTTATCTTTTTTAAAAAGGCTCATGAAATTAAAACAGGGTAATCCAGACTAAATTAATTCTTTATTCAATGAAAGAATGTCAACTGAGAAAATCAATATTTTAAGCCACAAACTGCACAAAAGTTGGTTATCTCACAAAAGCTAAATAATCAGCACAACACACGAGTCATTTGTAAGGTGATTCCAGGAACATATTATACATGTTACCCATGCATATAAGAAATTATAATATGCATTTTAGTGGCGAATTATTGCATACTGCTTACATTCACTAAGAAGCTGTTTCTAGGCTTGTGGCCCCAATTAAGACCCAGGAATGTTTCTCTTATAGTGTCTGTGATTGGAACATCTAATTGGAAACATCACCCAGAAGACCTTTTGCCTGGGACTCTGTCAGAAGCATGAGTTTTTGGTTTAACACAGCTTCCCTGGGCACTTTCTACTAAATGGTACAAGTATCTGATACGATGTTCTACTCTTTTTCTGCTATTTTCTATATTATTATTTTCTCTAATATTGTTGTATACATAACAAAATCACCCTTCAAAACTGAAAGTATGACTACTATGAATAATTCTCCACATAAAAAATAAGTCATTACTTCTTGAATTTTGCATACAAATGGATGGAAATAGAAAACACTATCCTGAATGAGGTAAGCCAGACCCAAAAAGAGGAACATGGGATATACTCACTCATATTTGGTTTCTAGCCATAAATAAAGGACATTGAGCCTATAATTTGTGATCCTAGAGAAGCTAAATAAGGAGAACCCAAAGAAAAACATATAAGCACCCTCCTGAATATTAACCTTCATCAGGCGATGAAAGGAGACTGAGACAGAGACCCACATTGGAACACCGGACTGAAATCTCAAGGTCCAAATCAGAAGAAGGAGAGAGAGCACGAGCAAGGAACTCAGGACCGCGAGGGGTGCACCCACACACTGAGACAATGGGGATGTTCTATCGGGAACTCACCAAGGCCAGTTGGCCCGGGTCTGAAAAAGCCTGGGATAAAACCGGACTTGCTGAACATAGTGGATAATGAGGACTACTGAGACCTCAAGAACAATGGCAATGGGTTTTTGATCCTACTGCATGTACTGGCTTTGGGGGAGCCTAGGCAGTTTGGATGCTCACCTTACTAGACCTGGATGGAGGTGGGTGGTCCTTGGACTTCCCACAGGGCAGGGAACCCTGATTGCTCTTTGGGCTGACAAGGGAGAGGGATTTGATCAGGGGAGGGGGAGGGAAATGGGAGGCGGTGGCGGGGAGGAGGCAGAAATCTTTAATAAATAAATAAATAAATACGGAATATAAAAAAAAGGAAGTCATAACATGGAGAAAATATTCAGCATACTTTTAAGAGAAGAAACAACAAAAAGCATTTAAATGATACAAAAAAGATATTAAAAAGTAAAATTAGTCAGGCAGTGGTGGCACATGCCTTTAATCACAGCACTCAAGTGGCAGAGGATGATGATCTCTGTGAGCTCGATGCCAGCCTGATCTACAGAAGCTAGTTCTAGGACAGCCAAAGCTACACAGAGAAACCCTATCTCAAAAAAATAAAAAGGAAAACTGATGCAGACTCCAAAATCATTGAGAAATTAGCCATTGATCATATTATGGCATAAACACCAAGGAGTTTCTAGACTTTTAAGGATGGAGGTGAAGACTATTCAAGACATGTCAATGGATATAAAGGAGGATGTTCTCTCTTAGGCTTTCTGGTTTGAGGAGTTGCAGTGTTAAAATACACCCAAACCCTAAAATCTTTATAGGAACTATTTCTTTAAGAACAGGTTTCTATCTCAAAAGGAAAATGAACAAAACATCAATAATGTTTTATTGTGAAGATAGTAATTGTGCTCATGAAAATCTGGTAGAAGACACTAATAATTTTATAATGAGTTCAGAATAAGAGATATAAGATCATACAGCATTGGCGCATCACAGACTGCCATTTTTTAATTCTATAGTTTATATAACCCAGCAATATCTGAGCATTTCCTCCAACCAAGACACTGCTAGGTGAACTGTGAAGAGTAAAGCTGAGTGAAATGTTACTTTAATGTCAGTACAGAGAGTGAGAATGACAGGCTTCTCTAAATGAGGGCAAAATGAACTGTGTAAGAGTGACATGAACATACAGAAAACACAAGGTCATACATGTAACAGTCATGGAGGACTGTCAATGGGGAAGAATTAAAGGAAAGTACAAGACCTTCTGTCCCAAGAGACAGAGATATGTACTGTAAAACCACAAGTCACAACTAAATGTCTAAAGCATTATGGTTATGAACAATGGCAATAGTTAACAGCAGTTTCTGTAGTTTACCGTATGAAGTTTATAGAGGACTTTGGAGAGTTCACTGGTATAAACTTCCCTCTAGGAGACCCACTCATTCTCATCTTCCCTTGTCATTATATTTCCCTTCCTCGCCTTTCATACCACATCTCCTCTTAGCTAAGGGATGATATCTGGCACAGTGTTCCTGCACCCTGCTGTGGGGAGGAATAGAGGATAAGACCCTTGGATACAAGTTCATACACAGAGGGTTCTGAAAACTGTGTTCAGGGATTCTGGGACATGGCTAGACTCGATAAAGTTCTCTCCATTGGGATCAGTGAGATCAGAAGCCCAGAAGTTTGAAAGAGCCATTTTTGAAACCTAGACTACAATACTATTCAATTCTACATAAGGACTGCAAAATAAAATATTAAGAGACATCATAATTCAGGCAGATACAGAAGAGACAGCTGAGAGGAGGAAGAGGGCTAAATATGCAGAAGCCTCCCTTTTCTTAATGATTGTGTGAGCACCATTCTCCACACAGAGAAACACAGCTAGGAGAGACTGGTACAGCTAAGGTGAGGACTGTGCTCTATGTGAAGACTTCGTATGCTTTGTTTTAGCTCTGTGCTCCTCTCCTCCCTCCCTTCCTCTCTCTCCCTCCCTTGTTCTCTCCTTTTTCCCTATATCCATCCCTGTGACATACAACCACATTCCTTTTTTGCTTATAAAACTATGGACACACACATACTTCAATCAAAACAAAAATTACAAAGACAAGAAACTGACCCAGGAGCAAAGCAAGTAGTAGCGTTTGCTCGGTTTCTTCTATGACAGGCAAAAGCAAGAAGATCCCCTTCGCAGGTGGGCTGGGGCAGAGTGTGAATAATGTCAGCATCCAGACAGAACTTCGTCTTTGCTATTTTCTGCTCCTCTCTCTCATATCCCTTCTCATTTAAAAGTCATACCATCTATTTTGACCACCTAGTTCCCACTACTTTGGGCAACTGTATCTAAAATGTTGATGTAATATCCCTGATAGAGCAGCAAGCCTCAGCCTCTGGCCTCCTTCATGCCTCAGTCTTGAAACATCCTGAATAAACTTTCAGGACATTCGTTTTTTGCTTTTTTTTATTTGACTAAACTGTGGAACGCTGAAGCAGGGGGAGTAAGAATACAAAGAGAGCCTGGTTCTCTTCAAACTGAGCAGTAATGGATTACGTTTGTATTAGTGGATAACTAGAGAAGTGTAAATGTCTGTCTTGTAGCAGCCCTTCATTCTTCTGTAACAACTCACTCATCTTGTAGACTACAATGACCTCATTTTATTTAATGGTCTTTTCTTATCATCTTCCATTAAAATAAAATACTAGGAAGCACCACTGATGTTTTCAACCACCTTCTGAGCTACTTCACTCACATTCATTCATCTTGTTCATTCTGAAAATAAACAACATTAGTTGGACTTACTCCCCAGTTTTACAAGAAAAAAACTGATTTATAACATAAAGAAATTAGTCAAAATTCTTCAGCAAGTAAATGATACAACAGGATTTTTAATAATTTAAATCTAAGGATTTTCAGGTCTAACCAAATCTACTTAATGTTCAACAAGGACCAAAGAAAAAGAAACAATATTATTTTAAAAAATCACAAGGTCAGTGGCCACAGCATTTGTGTGTGCTGTAAGGGAAAGTACCCAAATTATCAATTCTTGTTTCAAATGGTGCTGTAAGACTGAGATCTTTGTCAATGAACTCATCTAAACCAAGATGGCCTCCAAAAATTATCAGCTTCTTAGTTGCATGTGTCAGCCACTTCAGGTATCACCCAGCTTCTTTCTGCATGATGGATTTTCTTTCAGATTATGTAGGGCTCTCTATGGCTCCTTATTATTTATTAATATTTATCTTATATATTATAAGACTATAATATTTATCTGCTAGGAGGAAGGCATATTAGAAAGATACACATAGTGATTGCTTTTTGTCAACTTGATACAAACCTAGATGTATCTGAGAAAAGAAACTCTTATCAAATTATTTCTTTTAATTTTTGAAATTATAATAGAATTAAATAATTTCCTCTCCCCCCCAACCTTTCTAAAGACCATCTTGTTCTCTTTTTCAAATTCATACTGAGAAAATGTCTTCATGGAATTGGCAAAAGGTAAGTCAGTGAGGTATTGCTATTGTGTTGATTAATGATTAATATGGTAGGACCCAGCTCACTGTAGGTGTTGCCACCCCTAGACACTTGGTCCTGGACTGTATATGAAAGCAGACTGGGCAAGTCATGAGGCACAGTCCAGTAAGCAGCATTTCCACATCGCTTTTACTTCAGTTTCTGCTTCCAGATTCTTGCCTTGAGTTTCTGTCCTGACCTCCTTCAGTGGTAGAGTACGACCTGAAAGCTGTATATTGGAATAAAATCTCCCTCCAATTGGGCTTTTTTGGATTACCAGCCCCTTAAACCCTTTCAAAGTTCAGTTAAGGCACTATAGCCCGTGAGGGAGAAAACAACTGTTTCTGAGGGGAAACAAATCAACTCACATGCAACTTCTGTTCATGTCTTTATTTTTCGTTCTTCCTTGTTCTCAATTCTAGTTCTTCTCTCCTAATTTCTTAGCTCTAATTCTCTGTCTCAATTTTCATTGGAATTCCATTTCTCTGCTACATTATTTTTCTTTATTTTTTTATTTCTGCTAATTTCTTGGGGTCCTTCAACTCTAACTTCTGCTCTAGTGTCTGTTAACTCTCCTCGTTCTTAAGCAGTTATAGAGACCTACAACATCTTGCAGGCACAGAGATTAACCAGGCAACCTACTCAAACAGACAAGGGACATTTATGGCCCTTGATCCATTAGCATTTTTTACAAATATTGCAAGCTCTAAGGACCTTTTAGATCTGAACTTTACACCATTTACAAGGAGGAAGCCCAACGCTCTAGATGATCAGATCTGGGGCTGGAGGTCTATCAGTGGATGTTTGTCTTTCTCCAGGCTGTAGATAGATGGTTATATATCTTTCCTGAGAGTAAGGCACAGGCAGTAAAACTCCTAAACTAACATCATCAGTAAACTGAGGTTAAGAAGAATGTGAGGATTTATGAATATTTTGATGCAATGTTAGTTTTAGGTCATGCTTTCTTATCTCTAACTGAGGTAACACCAAGGCCTGCTTGTTTTTTCTATCTATCTGAGCAGCTAAGAATCAACAGCTTTAGGCAGTAGTATTTCTATGACCTTGGATATCAGGGAATGTCTTAAATGAAATACTTTTACTTGTGCCCTAAATACTGACCAAATACCTGGCAATAAAGATAATTACAAGAAGGCAGATCTCTACATTTACATTGAAGAAAGGAACAGAGACCTGGTAGTAGGAACCAGGTTTCTTGACTGTGTGACTGTTTTCACACATATCTAGGGGATGTAATAAGTAAACCCCAAATATATAGGGTATATTGTGCCAAGTAAATAATCAAATAGTGCTGAAATGTGGGGGATAAATCTCAAATTTATAATAGAAAGGTATGATCTACAACGAGAAATCTATAGCCAGAAATAGCCACTTTACTCACAAGGCAATAATTCCAACACACCTTGCACCTTAGCCTAATCATTCAATACAGAGTTTCTGAATCTGATGGGTTGACCTTGTAAAATGAGACTGATTAATTACTGGAAGATTCCATGGCTCATAGCACCTCCTAAAGTTGCTTTTAGTCATGGTGTTTTATCACAGCAATTGAAACTCTGAGACAGATATGTGAGCACTGCCAAATAGCTATGGAGGCTGGAAGTTTTTTTTTTTTAATTTACGCAGCCCCACAAAGTCCTAAAGAGTAGTGATGTCAGAGTAAACAGACTGCTCAGAGCAACAGTTAGAGTGAGGAAAATTCTAATACAAAGCATCACATTGGGCTTAATTGTGTTATGTTGACTATACTGTACCAATGAACAAATCTCTAGATTTATAAGAAATCAAAACACTAATGAAAATATAATGCATCTCACAGAATTTACAGCTTTTAGATAGCATATTACATTTAGAGGAAGATTGGGCATTCATGGAAATATACCCAAAACGGTGAGTGAAAATGAACACCAAAAAATATGACCATATACCATAATTTGGAATATTCCAAATTTTTCAGAGACCTTATGTATTAGAAAAAATAATCAAATGAGATACCATAGATCTCATAAATAATATGTATGTTGAATGAATTGCCCAATTACTCTTGAGGAGAATATCTTTTCTTCAAAAGTAGCTACACCATTTTATTCAGCAAACTGATGGATCTTTTTCTATCTCCCAGGACCTTGATAATGGAAGAGTTTAATGAAAGAATAGCCTCCCTTGACAAGAATTCTCAAGCACTTGCTAGGAGAATGCCTTTGGTCAACAACACCCAGTTTCACCCCTCCTTCTTTGTCATGCTGGGGATTCCAGGTCTGGAAGTTTTTCATATATGGATTGCTTTCCCATTCTGTTTTGTGTATCTGACTTCCCTTGTGGGAAACCTCACCATTCTCTTTGTAATCAAGACCGAACAAAGCCTCCACCAGCCCATGTTCTACTTTCTGGCCACATTGTCTATGATTGATCTGTGTCTGTCTACATCCACCATCCCCAAAATGCTGGGCATCTTCTGGTTCAATCTCCAGGAGATCAGTTTCGGGGGCTGCCTTGCTCAGATGTTCTTTATCCACATGTTTACAGGCATGGAAACTGTTTTGCTGGTGGTGATGGCTTACGACCGCTTTGTTGCCATCTGCAACCCTCTCCAGTACACCATGATTCTCACCAATAAAACCATCAGCCTTCTCCTCTCAGTTGTTATTGGAAGAAACTTAATTCTTGTGACTCCGTTTGTGTTTCTCATTCTGAGACTGCCATTTTGTGGGCACCACATCATGTCTCACACATACTGTGAGCACATGGGTCTTGCCCGATTAGCCTGTGCACCCATCAAGATCAACATCATCTATGGACTCGTGGTGATTTCCCATATCCTTGTGGACATGATCCTGATCGCCTGCTCCTATGTGCTCATCCTTCGAGCGGTTTTCCAAATTCCTTCTCAAGATGCCCGATTGAAGGCTCTCAACACTTGTGGTTCTCATGTGTGTGTCATGTTGTGTTTCTACACACCGGCCTTGTTTTCTTTTCTGACACACCGCTTCGGGCAAAACATTCCCCACTACATCCATATTCTTTTAGCTAATCTATATGTAATTGTTCCACCTGCTCTTAACCCTGTCATTTATGGAGTCAGGACTAAGCAGATCCGAGAGAAAATAATAAAAATATTTGTACAGAAAGAATAAGTATATGTAAAATGGGTAAATATATCCATGAATGGCTCAAGGTATAATAATCTGAGTTCTCTTTAAGCCTTTATAATTTTAGATGTGATTGTCCATTTCTGGCCACAGAAAAATTGAATTTGAATGCTGTAAATTTAAATGCAGTAATTTTTTTTTTTTTTTTTTGGTTTTTCAAGACAGGGTTTCTCTGTGGTTTTGGAGCCTATCCTGGAACTAGCTCTTGTAGACCAGGCTGGTCTCGAACTCACAGAGATCTGCCTGCCTCTGCCTCCCGAGTGCTGGGATTAAAGGCGTGCGCCACCACTGCCCGGCTTAAATGCAGTAAATTTGAACGAAGTAAATTTGAATGAAGTAAATTTGAATGCTGAAGGACATTGTGACCTAACAATGTGTTATAGATGCAGGGTTTAGTTCTTGGCTTAGTACTTAATGGTGCTTGAACTGAGTCACATCCTTCTATTCTTTACAATGAGTCTAGACTTTCCCTTCACCTCTAAAATTATTCACTTAATAGGCTCTGCTATATGAACATTAAGGAAATGTAATACTCTTTACAATTTGATTCGAGTCATTGTATGTGTGATTAGGTAAGTGTCTTGTGCCTACATTCAATCTGATTCTATATTCATTTTCCTTTGTGTATTTTGGACTTCATAAAATTCAGAATAGGAAATAAGGTCAATTCTATGGCACAAGTCAGAAAAATAAACTCAACAAAATTTCTTAATGCTATCACTTTTAATGTTTGTTCATATTGTCAAATTCTCAATATGGGTGAAGAACGAAGTTTTCTTTAAAATATGTAAAATGGACAATGAAGTAATTTTTTTCTGAAAAAAATCAGATGTGCCCTGCATGTCTTATGTATCAGAAATGTTGTTTGGGTCTACATGTAAATACAAAATTCCTCAAATTACTAGATGATTCGAAAATATAGATAGAAGCTGGGCGGTGGTGGCGCACACCTTTAATCCCTGCACTTGGGAGGAAGAGGCAGGCGGATCTCTGAGAGTTCGAGGCCAGCCTGGTCTAGAAGAGCTAGTTCCAGGACAGGAACCAAAAAGCTATGGAGAAACCCTGTCTCGAAAATCAAAAAAAAAAAAAATATGGGTAGATAAGGCCAACAAGACATTAAAGGAACAGCATCTATTCATCTCTGTGAACCTGGGCAAATCTTGTTCTGAGTGAAACCAGCTTAGCTTCACTCCTGATTGGTGGAACAACCTACAGAATTCCCTGGTTTGTGTGCATGAATTACGTTTGAGTTTTACTGCCTCTGCCTCATGCACCTGGAAGTTATTTACTACAGATTTCTGCTGGGAAATGTAGTCTATCCACCTTAGCCTTACAAATAAAATAGCTGATGTGTAAATCAACAGACACTTTGTTGTGTTCACAAAGTATACAAATGGACCCATCTTTAGCATCATTTTCATATAGCAAGATAAGGAAGAACTCAGGCAGATTATCAGAAATAATCAACTTGCATAGTGTGAAGCTCAGAAAAACAAGTACTAATTATTTTGCCACATATGAAATATGGGGTGGTCATCACTGATGATGTAAAGGTGGAGAAGACAAGAGGAACTATATTAAGGAAATGGAGGGTGTTAGCAATGTGTTATATGCATTTATAAAATGAAACCTGCTACTATGTCCAATTATCATACTCTAGTCAAAACTGACAATAAGCACTTTACCTCTGTGATTTTATCATTTGCTATCAAACTGTGTCTGCCAT
This sequence comes from Alexandromys fortis, assembly GCF_014885135.2. Classification (NCBI taxonomy): domain Eukaryota; kingdom Metazoa; phylum Chordata; class Mammalia; order Rodentia; family Cricetidae; genus Alexandromys; species Alexandromys fortis. The sequence goes on from NW_026068249.1 coordinate 47,397, forward strand.
TGATAAACCTCACCAACTTTCTGACCTATACTTTTCATCCTAAAGGAAATTAGGGATCTCTGAACCCATGTTTTTAACCTTGCAGCTGCATAAGTAAATATGTCTAAATATATTGTAATATTGAAGTTAGTGTGATAGCCTGAGGATCATTTGCTATTTCTACAAAATGTATTTGATTTGACCATTAAGTATCCATACAGTTATAACTGCAAGCAGGTTTTTGTTGATTTGACTTATATTTATCAAGAATCAAACTATTATATTGTCTAACCTATAACACGAACTGCATAAAATAAAAAAAAAACACATTGCATCTAGGACCTTTGCTTTGGCATTTGCATACTACAAGCATCTAGTGGTTAAAGGAAATACATGTTGATCAAATGAACTAGTGAGCTTTTCATAGGCTACCTACCACGTGAGATATGTAACTGCAGGTTCTTTCCTACTCAACTACTTATTTAGCTATTGAACATCTCCTAGTCACCATTTCCCCTTATATTCCTCTCTTTCTTCATTACGACCATCCCCCATAGTTCACATGTGAGAAAATACTTGGGGCTTGTCTTTCTGAGCTTCACATTATACAAGTTAATTATTTTTAGGAAAGACAATCTGTCTATATCAAATAAGCAGTGAAGATAACTGTGCACTGAGACCTGCACCGCTGGGTGAGGCCAGGCCTGTGCACAGAGACTTGCACCACTGAATGAGGCCGGGACAGTCCACCGAGACCTGTACCACTTGCTGAGGGTGACACTGCCCGTTGAGGGTGGGAAGGTTCAGGGAACACCACAGAAAGAATGCAAAGGAAGCAACACAGTTATGGCAGTTAGAATCCCACAGCAACTAAAGCTGCCTACATTGGGCCCGTCAATCATGAATGAGGGAGAAGTTTATGGGTCCTTACAACTCCTGATGAGTTTTTAACTACTGATCGATTTCTGGAAGGGACACAACTAAAGACAGGCTCCAAAGGACAGTTCCAAACCCAGAGTTACACAAAAAGCCTGAACAAACTCAGTAGGTCACAAAACAAAGCAAAAAGACATGAATGTGAGAAAGAGACTTGTGGGGAAGAGGAGGGGTTTGACCTGGGGTGGGAGGGAGATAAGAGAGGGCTGGGATGAGGCTCAACAGAATGCACTGCATACATGAGGGATTATCAAAGAACAAATACTATAAAATTATAATAAAACTCATGCCCCTGAATTATACTTCTTCCTTTACATAAATGTCTAGCTATATTTTTTGTTTTTATTAATTAATATATAGAATTAAGGGAACCAAATGCTCCTAAAAGAACGCATGCGTATGTGCGCGTGCATGTGCGTGTGGGGTGTGTGTGTGTGTGTGTGTGTGTGTGTGTGTGGTGTGTGTGTGTGTGTGCGTGTGGTGTGTGTGTGTGTGTGTGTGTGTGTGTGTGTGTGTGTATCAAGGTTTGGGACGGAGTTAGCATCATCTTTGTCTACTATGTAATGTGTGTGTGTCTCAGAGAAGACTTTGAGGAAGTACTGGAGTTTCCTACACTGCTGCTCTTTTCCTGTCGACAGTGACCTCACCTTCCACCATAGTGAAATTTAAAATGTTGATGCGGAGTCATTGTGCCTCTGAGGAGCTAGCCTCCTGGGGCACCTTCAGGGCAGAGTATTCTCTAGGTGATGCACAGATTACTGGTCCCTGACCACCACAAGCAGAAAAGCAGAGGTCTGTCCTGAGACACACGGGGATTTTTCTGTTCCTTGTCCAGGTCCTCCGACACAGCTCACTGAGAGGAGGCTGTTCCCGGAGGACTAGAGGTCCTATTTAATTCCTCGGCTCTGGCTACTAAGAACTTGGTCCTACACAGGTTCCAGTCTTCACAAATGGTGTCTCAGAGGTTGAACAGAGGTGGGTGAGTAAATTTCAGTACTGCCAGTAGAAAGGCCTCCAAACAGTAACTGAGCTCCAGTGGTCAGCCAGCGACTCTGTAGATAGATACCAAGGTACATAGTGGGGGGTCAATTTGAAAATAACTCAGGTTCATTGCTGAAAATCAGACACCAGCACTCACAATGACAAAAAAAAAAAAAAAAAAAAGAACAGTTTCAACACATGCAAGAGAGTCTGTGCATTCAGGGCACATCGATGAAGAAAGGTATACTGTGTATGTAGGGAAATATCCATGGGCACAGGTCAGCTGGTATAGAGAGTGTCTTTACATTCTCATACATTTCCATTTGTCTTTTTAGATGAGGCCAAATGATCAATTAGTCATGGTAGCAGGAGAAAGCAATTTTACGAACAAAATAATGATATTAATGGCAAATCCAAAGTTATTGTTATAAATAAATTACTTTAAAATTTAACTGAAATATACAATTCTCCAGAGTTAATATTTTTGAAAATACAATTTATATAATAGAAAACGCAGTCTGAAGTTTAAAAAGAATAATCATTGAGTTGAAAATTACATTGCAAGAAAAAATGGGATTTAAAGTCACAAGAAACCTCAACAACATTTAAGTTTAAGCCAAACTTAAACTTCTACATTTTTAACTTACTTTTTCCAAATTCCCTTTTTATTTTATTTTATTCATTATTTAGCTGTTGTTATGGCTTTGGGTTTGTTCATTTTGCTTTTGTTGTTTTGGTAGGCTGCTTATATCATGGAAAGTTTAGCTGGTATAGTGAACTAAGTTGACACCAGTAGTCTGGTGGGTTGTCCTCTACTTGTGACGTGTGTGTGTGTGTGTGTGTGTGTGTGTGTGTTTCTCTTGCTACTTTCAATACTCTTTCTCTGTTTTAGTGTTGTTTGTTTGTTTGTTTGTTTGTTTGTTTGTTTGTTTTTCAAGACAGAGTTGCTTTGTGTATCGTGGCTGTCCTAAAACTCACTCTTTAGATCAGGTTGGCCTCGAACTCACAGCCTGCCTCTACCTCCCAAATGGTAGGATCAAAGGTTTTCACTACCAATGTCTGGCAATATACTTGGTGTTTTAAGTATGATGTGTATGAGAAGTTTCTCTTCTGGTCTTGTCTACTATCTGGGTGTCTATGTGTTTCTTGTATCTGTATAGATTTGTCTTTCTTAATTTGGGGGAGCATTCTTCTATGATCCTGTTTGATGAATATCCAGTCTATGCAATTGACCAGAGATTCTTCTTTTTCATCTGTTATGATTCAAAGCTTTGGTCTTTTCACAATATCCCTAAGTTCTTGTGTGCTTTTTTTTTGTGTGCTTTTTCAAAGTTTTCATATTCTTTCCTGTAGCAGTTCAATTCCTCTGTGTTACTTTCAAGTTTTGATATTCCATCTTCTACTTGATCCGTTCTGTTTAAAAGATTTTTTGAGTTTTCTCATTTGTTTATTGAGTTTTTCCATTTCTTCTTCATTTCAGTGTGAGTTCTCTTCCATTTACTGAATTTAATTTTGAAATCCTCGATTTTTTTCATTTGTTCATTCAATGTTTATTTTTGTTTTTTTTTACACCAATCAGATATTTACTGCTCTTCTCCATGTTTATTGAGATGTTTGTGTCTTCTTTAAATGCTTTGATTTTTTTTTAGATTTAATATTTATTCTGTATACAGTGTTCTGCCTGTATGTATGTCTGCAGGCCAGAAGAGGGGCTCCGATCTTATTGCAGATGTTTGTGAGCCACCAGATGGTTGCTGGGAATTGAACCAAGAACCTCTGGAAGAGTAGCCAGTGCTCGTAACCTGTGTTGAGAAAGCACACCACACATCTATGTTATAGTTTTCAGAATATCCCTGTGTGTTGCACCAACTCTGAATAATATTAATATGTACACCATATTATGTAATATAGATGCATTCATGGAGATAGGTAGATAGTCTTTACTTGACCTTCATTGACCATCTTTGTAAATGGGAGCAGAGGCACAAATCTCAGATCTGCTTTAATACTTAAATGCTTATAAATACTAAGAAAGTTCCATAAATATCACCTAGAAGTCTTTTCTCTAAAACAATCTTAAGTATTATTCTTTTCAGTTAAAGTAGAATTAAAATAACTGTTTGGCCTCTCATGTACTGAGCAGGAACTAGGGTTGAATGCAAACATAGAGCTAACAAAGAGTCACTGGGCACAAAAGTCACTGTGATGGGGTCTCATACGATCAGAATTAAAGGTAGAGTAACACCGGGGTAATCCAACCCAGGAAGGAAACAAACTGCAAAATCGCAAATTATATTACATATTTGGACATAATTCCATAGTACATTAGTAAAGGACATGGGATAAAATATGGCACATGACAATATATATCTCCATACTTTCAAAGCAGTTTTAAAGCCTATATTATAACCATAGGTATATTTCCTCTTTAAATTCCATGCTACCATATTAGAAGACATTTTATTCAAGTGAACATCAAGGCAACATAACCCACAGCAGTGCTGTCTACCCAACCAGCCCAGTTGATGTCTGACTAACACCTGGGGTTCAGCGTCTACTACAAAATTCACCTTCTATGGCTTATAGTTAGTAATAAGATAATTTTCTCACACCCACTACCTCATCATGTTACAAGCTGCATCTGTGACACTGATGACTCAGACCAGAAAACAAAGCAACAGAAGAATTCAGCTAAGCAGTCAGCTAGCCAGTAACTAACTTAGAAATATCCTTGCACACTGTGCCAGAAAAACTAGATATGGCACTAGCCCAATGGAAGGAAGTCACTGCTCTTCATATTGCTCCACTCTTAAAAAAATTCTGACACTGGTTACCTCTTTACAGTAGCACAAATCAGCTGTCCATTTACATAATGCACCATAAAGATAAAAAGATTGTAAATCACAAAAAGGCTGAATTTGTGAGTGTATGTAATGATGGTAAGATGGTGCATGAGAGGATTTGACATTTCTAAGGGGGGGTCGATATTCTATGGAACTGTGTAATAGTCTCCAGCTGACTCTAAGTCCTTAATTTCATTCCATTGTCTAAATCCAAACCACTGTCTATCTATCCCAGCTCGCATCTTTACTGGCTTCTCCACCACATATATCAATTTCTCTTCTGCTTTGCAAGGTATGTATCATTTCTTCAACAACTTGATAAATCATCACCCCTTAACACTAGTGCAGTGATATTGTGTACACTGTACACTGCACACACAAACACGTATACATACACACACGGAGAGACTCTATATTGGTCATATACTTTATGTCCTAATTAACTGGTGTGATTATCAATAAATAGTTGCTACATTAAAGTACATAAATTCTTCCTTAACGACTGAAGGAATAAATGACTGTAGTGTTTGTTTGTGCCAAGTTTGAAAGTTTTCTACATGGTTTTCTATAAATGTGAAACATTTTTTCCAAGTTGAATTATCTCCTATTTTTTCTGTAGGCCTCACGTGCTATATTATGGAATTAAAGAATGGGCTTTCCACTTCTGCAAGAGTTACACAACATACAATGAGAGAAGCTAGGGTTTCTCAGTGGAAGCCAGAAATGTGTCTGTGATCAGCTTACACTGACATGCTTCATTCCAACTATACACAGTTCCACCCTTCCTCCTTCCTCCTGATAGGGATCCCAGGGTTGGAAGATGCTCACCTATGGATCGGCTTCCCCTTCTTTGCAGTGTATCTAATAGCTGTCCTGGGGAATATCATCATCTTATTTGTGATCCAAACTGAACGCAGCCTCCACCAGCCCATGTTCTACTTCCTGGCCATGTTGGCATGCACTGATTTGGGATTATCCACAGCAACCATTCCCAAGATGCTGGGCATTTTCTGGTTCAATCTCAGGGAGATTGTGTTTGGTTCCTGTATCATGCAGATGTATACCATCCATATATGCACTGGTCTAGAATCTGTGGTACTGACAGTAATGGCCATAGATCGCTATATTGCTATATGTAACCCACTGAGGTATAGCATGATCCTTACCAACAAGGTGGTAGCTATTCTGGGAGTAGTCATCATAGTCAGAACGTTGGTGTTTGTGACTCCGTTTATATTTCTTATCTTGAGGTTGCCTTTCTGTGGTGTCCGGATTGTCCCCCATACCTATTGTGAACACATGGGTTTGGCAAAGTTAGCATGTGCCAGTATCAGGGTCAATGTGGTTTATGGATTAGTTGCTTTCTCAGTGGGATACATTGATCTATCTGTGATTGGCTTTTCCTACGTCCGGATTCTCCAAGCGGTCTTCCGCCTTCCATCCTGGGATGCTCGGCTCAAGGCCCTTAGCACATGTGGCTCCCATGTCTGTGTCATGTTGGCCTTTTACCTGCCAGCTCTCTTCTCCTTCATGACACACCGCTTTGGCCACAATATCCCTCATTACATTCACATACTTCTCGCCAATCTGTATGTGGTTGTTCCCCCTGCCCTGAACCCTGTTATCTATGGAGTCAGAACAAAACAGATAAGGGAGAGAGTGCTAAGAATGCTTAACCCTAAAGCCTAGTGAAATTTACCTCCAAAACCTTCCATAACAATTCAATAAGAAACCAAGGACATCCAGTCAGAAGTAAACATTAGAAACCCTTCTTGTTCAATTTCCACAAGATAGTAAATGATCACCACAACAATAAATTCTAGAAAAAAAAATAATGCTAACCTCCCCACGCTGTCCCTCAAAGGTCAATCCAATTACATGACCCTTCCTGGCTCATAAGTTAGTGCACACCATCAAAAGACATTACATAAAGATTCCAAAAGCTTATCTCTAACCTGTAGGAGGTACAACAAAACATTTTTGTTTAAGCCCGCGATAGCATAAAATTCCTAGAGAGAGAAAAGGGAGCTGGAAAAAGTTGGTGACAGTAACTACCTTGAATGACATATTCCCACATAGAGATTCTAGTCAGTCACTTGTCAGAGCTAAAGTTCTAGTGATAAAAATGGCGTGTAGTATTATCAAAACCAAGAAAATTGGCAAAAGATGAGCTAAACATCATGAAATGTACATTTAATCTCAGGTTCAGGCCTTTTCTCAAAGTTTGATCTGAAAACTGCAATAAACCCTTTTGAATGTGTGAATCACTGCCTGAAATCCCAGTTCCTGTGAAGCTTAGACAAGAGGATTGGGACACATCTGGGTCCATCTTGAGCTACACAAGATGAGTTTGTTCCAGGCCAGTCTGAGCCACATAATGATATCCTGGCTCACTAAACCTAAGAATGAGAACAAACAGCAACCTAGATAGACCTTTTTGAACTTCAATATCCCTGCCCTCAAAATGTTAAAAGAAAATTAATGTGATACCTTAAACTCAAAAACAAGTGAAAATTTCTTTGCAAACTATAGACCTTCAAAAGATTTGGAATTGTGCATACTGAACATGGTATGTCTGTGCTTTTGCTGCATGCATATTTAATCTTTTAATCATACTTTTATTTATTCTTTGAAAATTTCATGCACATGTACAATGTACCTTGATCATATTCTTCTTTACTCTCCCTCCAACGTATCTCCTTTTCAAGTTCATGTTCTCTTTTTCAAAAAAAAATTTAGCCCACTGACACACTGAGTCCACTTTAACACTGCTCAAATGTACATTGACAAGGAGTCATCCTCTGGGGTGTGGGCAACCTATCATTGTTCTCAACCCAAAGAAAAGCGACTCTCCCTCGCCAGGCAATCATGAATTGATAATAGCACTTCAACTAGAGATAAGACCTCAGTGGCCCCTCCCACACCCTTGTTGGAAGTTTTACATGACTTGATCTTGAGCAGGTCTTACACAGGCAGCCACAGCTGCTGTGAGTTCATATTCACAAAGCCTTGTCACATCCAGAAGGCATTTCACAGCCCTCACCCCTTACATTCCAGCTCTTACATTCTGTCTGCTCCTGGCTCTGAAATGTTCTGAGATATTCGATGCAAGGGAAAATTGCAGGTCAACATACATGTCCAACTCATACTTAGTACTCATAATCATTTATTTTCAGGATTTTAACAGTTATGGTTGTCTGTTACCTTAGACACGATCCATTACAATTAAAACTTCTACCAACTTGCTATACCATCAGCCCTGGATATCATTAGTTTAAGTGAAATAAACCAGATTAAGAAAATAAATATTACCTGTTTTTATTTCATATGCAGCCTAGACTTATACTTAAATAAATAAATATGACATAGAAGTATGTAGCTGGCTATTAGACGTGAGGTAAAGGAATGGGCAGAGAATAAGACAGAGTAATGAATACATAGGTCAAAAGCAAAAACAAGCACTCACTTCAAGGGAAACAGTAATTAGGTAATCATAGAATATAAAGAGAAACATGCAAGAATTTAAAAACCTGCTATACTCCCGAATCTCCAACTTCATCAGGGCTAGCAAGGCTGTATATATTTCTCCAGGGAAGAAAAGGGATCTAAACTCTAATATAAACTTGCCTCTCTAAGAAACAGAATACAGAACTATCCCTACCTGTGAGAAGGCACTATGTTCATCCCAAGTTTGACCTCACAGAAAAATGAAAGATTCTAGCCATCTCTGTGGTACTAGTGGAATAAGAACTGGGCTTCAACGATACCATAGGGTATACAAGAGTTGAAACGATACCATAGGGAGTAGATCTTGAAGGAAAATTAAAAAGAGCTATAGGACAGAGAACTAGTAAAAGGCAAGGTGTTGATGGTACCAACCCTAAGCTAGACTCACATACTCTTTGGGAGGACCTGGATCATATAAAAGGACTCTAGGATCTGAACAAACTTGACAGAGGATACCTTGAGCAGCATTCATCAAGTGCTCATAAGAATAGGGAGCAGAATGGAGGTTTGGAGGATGAGGGATTGCCTCTGCCCCACTTCTTTCCAGGTGCCCATCATAAATTAGAAATATTACTGGTCTACCTTTTACTACCTTTCTCCTTTAGATTAAAACACATGAACTTTAGGGCACATGGAAGCCCTAAAGGTGAAGGGATATATTTTCTCTAGAAAGTACCAGAAAGCTAAACAGAGAGAGTGGCATGGTAGATAAACTGGAAGACACAGGAGAGTATACCAGAAAGCTATATGACCATGAACCAGGGCATAGGAGCAGGAAAGCATTTTGCTCATTTGTGGAAGAAGAAGTGTGATTCCCAAAGTCTTCGTTGTTCTAGCTAATGAACTCCACTTTTGTAACCCCTTAAGGCAAACACTGGTGTTAATGTGTCTCCCTCGTTCTCTCATAATGAAACCTGTCCCTCCAGCCTTGGACTCCCACTATTGTTGTCTTCTGTTTTTGTTTCTTTCTGCCGGCTCTGTACAGGTCCAAGCCACCTTATCATCTCTATTTGGATTAGTACAATGACCTGTTGGGACAGAGAGGAAGCTCTTTGCTTTAGCTCATTTTTCCTGCAGGATAGTCCAATATAGTCACCAGAAGAGTCATTTCAAACCATGTCAGGCCAATTATATCTCTACCACGCACAGCTTCACAATTCACTCATAACGGAAAGAAAATGCTAACAGTGATTGACAGGACCAAATACAATCTGACCCTCTGAGACATATCTGAGCTCCTCCCCAAACCACTGTCTAAAGCCCCTCATTCACCATTTGACAAAAAAAAAAAAAAAAAAAAAAAAAAAAAACATTATTTTTTTCTTCTGGAACTTGCTATTCATTGTTTGCTCTCAGCACATAGTTCTTCTTCATCCACTGTGTCTCCTCAATCACAACATTTAGAATGATATCTACTTTACTTCCATACACAAAAACATTCCTGTCATACTCCCCATTAAATTGTTCTACAAAGCATTTCTTACTAGTTAATGACCATGGATTCAAACAATTCTGTTTTTGATGAACAATATGTTCATCAAATAAAACCAAGAGACATCTTAGACTTGAGATAAGAAAATCATAGAAGATACTAAATCCTAAATACCATGCTACTTTAGTGGTCATTCTTCTAGAACAACTACATCAAATAGGCTTCATGGTCTAGTCAAGAAGAAAAAGAAAGAACTAAAGTTTGCTATCCAAGAATGCAATCTATCTACATGGAATATGTTCAATGAATTTGAAGACACCAAACATCAGGCAAGTAAAGGCATTATGAAATTTGGATAACAAATGAGGGAAACCCTAGAGATGTAGGCGGCCTTGAAAGAATTTCCAGAATGATGAACAGAGAGGAAGATTAAATCTTAGGAGGAGCTCATCAGTGGTCTCTAAGTTGAGGATGGTACATAAAAGTTAGAAAGATGAAATTTGTTACATTTGACAGACCAAAAGGAGCTTCAGAAGAGAAAGGGGGCAAGGTGAAAGAAGTTTTAAATACTGAAGAGAACCTACTCCAGTATGCATGTCAGGAAACTGAGAGGCTAAGGAAAGGAGGGCAGTGCCCAAGGGAAGGGAGGGTGGTTCCCTAGGGAAGGAGGGGAGGGCGGTACCCAAGTGAAGAGAGTACACAGTACGCAGTTCAGATTATCTGTTCGCGCACCCAGACAGGAGAACCATTCCCAAGGCACTGGGGAGATATTCAAAAGAGGTTTTCCTCAGTAATAAAACAAAATTAGTCATAAAGAATTGTTCTAGGTCTTTCTTAACATAACTTAAGGAAAACGTCACTCCCCTCAAAGCAAATTATCCTCAAAAAACTTACAAATATTTCATAATGAATCTTAAGAAGATAATTAAAAGTTAACATTTATAAATATGGTGCCCAAAAAATCAAAGTCTCAAAATGTCTGATATGATAACTAACAAAAATTACCAGATGCAGAAATAATTAAAAAATACCTCAAAATATAATGAGGAAACATATTGGTTAGTTGAAATTAGCAATAATGCTACAATTGGAGGATAAGAAGTTTGAGGTAATTACTGAACTTTATTCTGTATATTGAAAACAATTAAGATACAGACAATATATGGCAGACTTAAGCTTACCTTCCATAGCATAAAAGTATGGTCTAAAATGGCAAAATGGAATCAGGGCATATAGAGCACTACATAAAGGAAAGCGTGCCTTTTACTTCATTAATGGAAATAGTTCCATCAAGTAACAAGCAACTTGCACTGAAACCTTCTCTATAGGATTTTTCCACTATAGCCACTTGCATTTTTATGACAGCAGCTCTAGGACAAGAGTTGTGATGGTTAACTCTGGCTCATTAAGTTTTAGGGACTGTATCCATTCGATAGTGTATTCAAGATGCAGACACTAACTGTTTGTGGGCTCCATTAAAGGCACTGAGTGGCATAGAGGAGATAGTGGGAAGTACACTCAAACACATTGGCACCAGAGACCACTTCCTAAATATAACTCCAGCAGCACAGACACTGAGAGAAACAATTAATAAATGGGACCTCCTGAAACTGAAAAGCATCTGTAGAGCAAAGGATATGGTCAACAAGACAAAACAACAGCCTACAGAATGGGAAAAGATCTTTACCAACCCCACATCAGACAGAGGTCTGATCTCCAAAATATACATAGAACTCAAGAAACTGGTCACCAAAAGATCACATAATCCAATAAAGAAATGAAGTACAGACCTAAACAGAGACCTCTCAACAGAGGAATCTAAAATGGCTGAAAGACACTTAAGGAAATGCTCAACATCCTTAGTCATCAGAGAAATGCAAATCACAACAACTCTGAGATTCCATATTACACCTGTAAGAATGGCCAAAATCAAAAACACTAATGACAACTTATGCTGGAGAGGTTGTGGGGTAAAGGGAACACTTCTGCACTGCTGGTGGGAATGCAAGCTGGTACAACCCCTTTGGATGTCAGTGTGGCGATTTCTCAAAAAATTAGGAAACCACATTTTTCAAGACAACATTGGGGTATATATCCAAAGGATGCTCAGTTGTGCCACAAGGACATGTGCTCAACTATGTTCATAGCAGCATTATTTGTCATAGCCAGAGCCTGGAAACAATGTAAATGCCCCTCCACCAAAGAATGGATAAAGAAAATGTGGTACATTTACACAATGGAGTACTACAAAGCCAAAAAAAAAATATTGACATCTTGAATTTTGCAGGCAAATGGACAGAGCTAGAAAACATCATTTTGAGTGAGGTAACCCAGACCCAAAAAGACAATTATCACATGTACTCACTCATAAGTAGTTCAAGAACAATGGCACTGGGGTTTTTGATCCTCCTGCACGTACTGGCTTTGTGGGAGCCTAGGCAGTTTGGATGCTCACCTTACTAGACCTGGATGGAGGTGGGTGGTCCTTGGACTTCCCACAGGGCAGGGAACCCTGATTGCTCTTTGGGCTGATGAGGGAGGGAGACTTGATTGGGGAGGGGGAGGGAAATGGGAGGCGGTGGCAGAGAGAAGGCAGAAATCTTTAATAAATAAATAAATAAAACAAATGTAAAAGTAAAAAAAATAACATAAAACATAAAAACCAGCCCACACATAACAATCCCAGGGAATTTAGACAACAATGAGGACCCTAAGAGCGACATAAATAGATCTAATCTATATGGGAAGTAGAAAAAGATAAGATATTCTGAGTAAATTGGGAGCATGAGGACATTAGGAAAGGGTTTAAGGGGAGGTGAGAGGCAAGTGTGGGAGCAGAAAAAATGTTAAGTTCAATAAAAATCAATAATCTTTTTTAAAAAGAGAGAAGAAAGACACTGAGTGGACGTGCAGCAAAGTCTGAGCATGTGCAGAGGTGTGTGGAAAACACTGTATGCAAGAGACTGACTTAGTCCCTAAGGACAGCAGGCCAATATAGGGCTAGCTTACCAGGGAAGATTCCTTTTAGAAAAAAAATACTAATTTTCTCCTGCCCATCTTTTGGCTCTCCCAGAGGAACCTTTTGAGCTAGGGAGAAGATAAGTTGAGATCACAAGAGTTAAAATACCTGCGGCTCCAGATGTATAACTACCCTGGCCACATCTTGAACTAGCCAGATATCTAGCATCCATGGATCCAGAAACTATGCTTTGAGTTCTTGGTAAGTGACTCTGAGAACAGGATATCAAAGGGTGTTCACTAACAGAAGACCAGAGACCTAACTCTTGAACCTGGACTTGTGTTTCTTTCTTGTTCAGTACACCTGGAAGAGTAGAGACCATCCATCAGGAATTAGGAAGCAAATGTGAGGAGCTGGCTTCTGACTTCTCCCTTTCTTTCTCCCCCCAACCAATCCCTCCTTTGCCTCTTCAAGATTTTTAATGGAGTCAGAAATGGAAAACCTAGACGTTACAGGCATTGTATAGAGCCCAGGTAGAAGGATTGTAGTTTTCAGGTATAAATATAGAAATTCAGAGGTCTAGGTTTAGAAGAATATATTTTAAGTAGATTATTGAGTAGTAAATAATTTTGGTAGGAGTATAACATCAGAGGCAGAGACAAAAGCTATATATAGAATCGTATTGGGCAGAAAATAATTCTGTAAGTTTTAGCAGAAGTTAATGGATTGTTAAAAACAGCTTCAGAACTAGAAAGTTATGCATGAAGAAGCCACAACCTACTGCCTATTATGTACACTCAATAACGTCTAAACTAAAATAGAACAGATTCCCGACATTCCTCTCTGAACATCAGGAAGCCATGTGAACATCGTCACTTCTAGGAACAGGGCTTCTCTAGTGCAGATCTGTGGCCTTGTCATTCAAAGTAAAGGCTCTGGCTGCAAGGTTGTTGTTTGGGTTTTGACCTAAGCTTTCTAGGATTCCTCATTATGTCCCGTACTAGAACCAGAGACATTCGGTAGACCTCACGCCCAACGTTGTCATTTTCAACCTCTAGTCACAAGCCAAGACAAAAAGAACAACTCAGGAGCTTAACTTCTTTGGCTGAACTGGCAGTTTTATACTTGTTGGAATGGGAGCTGTAACTGAAAAAGTGCAGTGAAGGGAGAAGGAAGGTAGAATCGTAAATGAGAAAGAGATAAAATGGTCATATGTCATCCTCCAACATTTTACCTAATGATGAAAATAGTTACACTAAAGCTCCATAAGACATAAAGCATGCACATTGCTCTAGGCTCCTCCATCAACCTTCATGCTTCAGTTAGCAGATCTTCTATTTGATGGTAGCCTCTGGAGGTAAACTCAAATTTCTTCCTGTTTCCAATATCAAAGTCTTTCCTTTTTTCAGAAATTCTTTGTGATCCACAGGGAAGTCTTTTGGTCACAAAGAGATATAGGGCTGTGAATTGTAAGGAATAAATGACAAGGAGTTAGTCAGAAGATGAAGAAGCAATAAATAATAAAAGCAATAAAGAATAATAAATATGAGTATGGTGATAATAAGGATATTTGTAATTAGATTGAAGCTGTATGTGCATACAAGAAAAGCAAACATGAATTAGGTCAATTGTCAGAAATTATGGGCTTAACAGGTATTTGATTTACACCCCAAATGCACAAGTGAATGTATTGAAATAGAAAAGAACAGGCAGAGGTTTTGACGTTGGTGTCACAGGGAAAGGTCCTTGGTTACAAACTGAGACTAGAAGGTACACTCTCTGGGGTACCCTCCATTGCTGTCCATCATCCATTCCACTAAGCACATTTAAAACTGCCAAAAAGGAGAAGCTAAAATTGGGGTTGGGGTATGGAGTTAGGAAATGGAAAAATAGGTAGGGGGAATGGGTTTGTCATTTTTATCAAACTTTTAAGATTTAGCACCTGAAACCAAAGAAAAACAATACAAAAGGTGAATGAATGAAGAAATTGAGACTCATGAACAATGAGCAGGACAGGAGGAGCCCAGACACTAGCAAACTATACTTAGAACTGGGGCCGGACATCATAGAAAATCCTAGACAGGTAGAGAAGTAGGTAGATAGGTAGGTAGGGATGTAGATAGATAGATGATAAATAGATAGATGATAGATAGATAGATGATAGATAGATAGATAGATAGATAGATAGATAGATAGATAGATAGATAGATATGCATTTATATATGTGTATGCATGTATCTGTGTATCATAGATTTCTGGGTCTCCAGCTTCACTATGACTTTGATTCCTTTCTACTGTACCCCAACCCGAGAACTACTTATTTCCTAACATATTCCACTTTAAAAGAAAACTGCTAATTATACAATAATTTAAGCCTGCTGGTGTGTTTATAAGGGTGTATTTATCTGATTTTCAACTGTGGATCCTTCCTACCTCAGCCTCCCAGGTGTTTGGACTGCAGTTATGACCCACTGCCCCTGGAAGTGAGTCAGTCTCCACGATCAGTGAAACAGGCACATTATCACAGAATCACCTACATCTTATCAGAGACTGCTAACTCCTAGACAGACTTTAGTGCAACTGTCTGATTTGAAAGATCCTGAAATAACACAACCTGCCAAGCTACTGTGTACTTTGAGGCTGTTCTCTATATGGGGAAAGGGAAGTATGTTACAATCTTTGATGTCTGGACTGGTTCACCTTATTTATGTTTTTTTTTTTTCCTGCTTCTGCTAAATGTGAGGATTAGCCTTCTCCAAATAATCCGCATTCACCATTGTGCCAGCACTTCATTCTAGATGCCCATTCTTACCACGGCTCACTAATTTGTTATCACCACAATCCCACAGGGATTTTCCTACCTTACAAGGAAAGATGGTTTTGTTTTCCATTTTGTGGCCTTAGGGTCTAAAATAATTCTAAGTTGGAAACTTATGTGAGAAGAGACTTACAGTAATATTGAAGGTGAAAATATGCCTCTGGGTGATTCAAGTAGAAAATGATCATGAACAGGGATGGAAGGTTTTAAAAAGTGAGCCCTATAATCTACACCACTGCAATTAACCACTCTCCTTTAGTCTAGAAGGTAGGATTCCTAAAAACACAATGCTCTAAGAAACAGAGCAGGATCAACTATTTTGTAAGGTACATTCTTAGCAAATAAAAATTATTTTGAGACAAAAAATTGACTGTTTTCACTGTAAAGTAGATAAAAATAAATACTTAAAGCAACATAAATATAATCGAAAAACTATAGGAACTAGGTACATTTATTGGAGTCCCTTTTTGGGCCAGGCTTTTGTTGCAGTAGAGTAGTTAACTAAATGATAATTTACGTGAATATTATAAAAGAAAATGAAGAGAAAAATTATATGTAAAACATACACAGTTTCACCTGCATGTAAAAATAACATCCTAAGTCTTTTTCTCAGTCTTAGTTTCTATAAAGATACACCAAGTCTTTTGAAAATGAAATCGAATGTATACTCCTCTACCTAGTTAAGGTGACAGTAGTATCCCAGTGGAAAAAGGACCAGAAACAAGCCAATAAACTCAGTTGACTTTGTTTGGTTTGACGCTGTGTCAAACCAAAGCAACTCACTCTTCCTTCATATATTTACTGTTTGAATCTAATTATTTAAATCCTAATTTTACAGTTTCCTAAAAGAAAGCTGTAGGACTGTATGACAAAATATGACAGCACACAAGAACAACACCATCTCTACTGGAGTTTCAGACTTCCTCCTAAATTGTTTTGTCAGGTATCCCAGCTGGCAGCTCTGGCTCTCCCTGCCACTCAGCCTTTTCTTCCTCCTAGCCTTGGGGGCTAATGCTATTCTTCTGATCACCATTCGAATGGAGGCCTCTCTGCATGAGCCCTTGTACTACTTACTCAGCCTCCTCTCCATGCTGGACATTGTGCTCTGTCTCACTGTCATCCCCAAGGTACTAGCCATCTTCTGGTTTGATCTCAGGCTCATTAGCTTTCCTGCCTGTTTCCTCCAGATGTATATCATGAACAGCTTCCTTGCTATGGAATCTTGCACATTCATGATCATGGCCTTTGATCGCTATATAGCCATCTGCCACCCACTGAGATATCCATCCATCATCACTGACCAATTTGTAGTCAAGGCTGCCACATTTATTTTGGTCAGAAATGCCCTTATTCCTTTGCCCATCCCCATTCTTTCAGCACGACTCCATTACTGTTGGAGAAATGTCATTGACAACTGCATCTGTGCCAATATGTCTGTCTCCCGACTTGCTTGTGATGATGTCACTATCAATCGCCTTTATCAGTTTGCTGGAGGCTGGACTCTGCTGGGATCTGACCTCGTCCTCATCTTCCTCTCCTACACCCTCATACTAAGAGCCGTGCTGAGACTCAAGGCAGAGGGTGCTGTAGCCAAAGCCCTGAGCACATGTGGCTCCCACTTCATCCTCATCCTATTCTTTAACACCATTCTTTTGGTCTTTATCCTCACACATGTAGCTAAGGGGAAGGTCTCTTCCGAAGTGCCAGTCTTACTCAATGTCCTCCACCATGTCATCCCTGCAGCCCTTAATCCCATTGTTTATGGGGTGAGAACCCAGGAGATCAAGCAAGGAATCAAGAGACTACTGAAGAAGGGGTGGTAACCAGGCCAACTGCATCTCTGCATTCCTAGGGCACGATGAGTTATTATGTTTATAGAAATTGCTGAAGAACTGACTGAAGAAAGAAAGTCTAAAGACTGCTCCTGTTTATATCTTTTTTTTTTTTTAGAAAACTCAATACCCCTCCGTAAAAATTCTATACACAGCTAGGTGTAGTGGTTGCTGCCTTTAATCCCAGCATTTAGGAGGTAGAGGCAGGTGGACCTCTTGAATGCTAGGCCAACTTAATCTACATAGTGAGTTCTAGAACAGGCAGAGCTGTTACACAGTGAAATCCTTTCTCAAATAAATAAAAGTCAAACTATCCTATATCTCTGTGCCATTTAATTTTTTCCAATATTTATAATTCTATTTTGTCTAAATAGAATAGTGTCCAAAGGTGTGGATGCTATACTAGAAAAATAACCTCCAGTTGCTTCTCCATGGGTAGTCTCTGCACACGTAATTTATAGTGACTGTAGACATTAGCGTCCTCAAGTGAAGCTCATTATCCTCCATTATATGAATCCAATTGTACAGTGAGATGATGAACACTGCACAGTGTTTTAAGGGTCAGCTCTTAATGATGTAATGTGGATGGAGCCCTGATGCTAATCTGTTCTGTTTATGTTCACCCAGTCAACATCTTTCTCCCATTTTCGTCCGTGTTTTCATGCAAAGTTTCTTTGTTGATAGACGATGCTCTCAAAGGCTGGAGCTCCTTGAGAAACTGACATGTACAGCAGTTCATTCATCTCGTTGGGTTTAGGACAAGGAGCCATCTCATCGAGCTTCTTCCTTAGTTTCTCCACACTATTGCCGTGCTTGGAACTTCATCTCTGGGATTCACAAACACCCGTGCTCTGTGTATGGGGTAAAGTTTATTATGTCTTTGGCTATATCAGAAGACACTCTTAAATATACTACAGTCCATTACTAGTTTGACAGAACTTTTCCAGTCAGCCTCTTGTTTAATTCAGAGGTCTTATTAGAGATTAGGTACACAAAGATGAATGGAAATTTACAATTACTGAGAAACTTAGATAATATTTAGGCAAAATACAATGGAATTCAGATTCCAGGAATATTGACAAATTATTAATTTGAATCCATTCTTTGGCTGACGGGCATTTAGGGTGTTTCCTTGTTCTGGCTATGACAAACAAAGCTGCTATGGACATAGTTGAGCACATGTCCTTGTGGCACAATTGAGCATCCTTTGGATATATACCTAAAAATGGTATTACTGGGTCTTGAGGAAGGTTGTTTCCTAATTTTCTCATAAATAGCCACACTGACATCCAAAGGGGTTTACCACCTTGCATTCCCACCAACAACGCAGAAGTGTTCCCTTTTCCCCACAACCTAATGTAGATCACAATTGAGGCAGATTGAGAAGCCAATGATAAAGGCACTAGGATTTGTCTCTACTGCATGTACTGGCTTTTTGGGACCCTATTCCATTTGGATGCTCACCTTCCTAAGCCTGGATGAAGGGGAGAGGGTCTTGAACTTCCCACAGGGCAGGGTAACCTGCCCTGTCTTAGGACTGCTGGGGGAGAGGGGAAAGGTGAATGGGGGAGCAGGAGGGGAGTGGGAGAAGGGGAGAAAGTGGAAAATTTGAATGTATTATTTATAAAGTAATAAAAATTATTAGGAAAAAACACTGATGAAGAAAATTTTTTTAAAAATGCATTTGTAGTCCTAAGAATCTACAAAATTAATGACCATCCTGAAACAGTCATTGTTCAAATTGAAGAGCCTTCTCTTCCTTTTCAGCACAGACATGGGCACTTCCTGTGTTGTTTCCTAAATGACAACAGAAAGAGGAAATGGAAACATTTCCAAATATTCACAGATGAAATTAGAGTGTACTTAAGGAGTGTTTGTATATCCAACTGATTTATGGACCCACTTCCATCCAACTACTGAAAGCAAGCCTATTTTCTTGCTTGATGGAAAAATCAAGCAGCTATTAGTGAATATTTCACTTTCTGTTTGCTAAAAGCTTTAGTGTTATCCTTTTTATGATGGCCATTCTCACTGGAGTGAGAAGGAATATGAAAAATAATCTAGTTTTGTTGTGAGGTGAGATGATGTTACTATTATTTTGAGACTCTTCAGTGGTATTGAGTTACAAATATGCTCAATTAAATCATTCTTACACAGTAATATTTTAAGAGTGATAGTCCATGTTAGGTGAAGGTGCCCATGTAATAATAAAGAGTATATTATATGAACTAGATTTTGACCCAGTTTTAGGTGTAATTATGTCATATACTCAAAGAGACATAAAATGCGCATATGTCTCCCAGCAGGTGCTAACTGTACAGCAGCAGTAGGTCTCGAGACCACAGGAAAAAGTTCAATATTGATTTGTTTCATTACCATATAGGATGTGATAACAAATTCTGGCATGGATATGGGGAAAGGGAAACCCTAATACATTCATGGTGGAAGAGTAAACTAGAGTATCTGCTTTGGAAATCATTCTGAAGTTTCCCCGAAAATAATGCCACTGTAGAAATAGACCTGCCCTATGTAGCTACACCAGGCACCCTTCATCTGAGCACAGGCTCATATATCCATTTCCATCACTGCTCTAGCCACAAGTCAGTGAGTCCAGTGTGATCCTCAAAAAAGAAAGCTCAATATTGATTTGCTTTGTTTCCATACAAGGTGTAACAAAAGTGACCAAACACATTGGGAAATTTTTCTGTTTGTAGACTTACATGCATTTTCATTAGGGGCATAGAAGATCAGCATTGTTTGATGTCAGTCATAGATACCACAGTAGAGAAAGAAGCTCACCAAGATGCTCAATGCTCATAAAAGACTGACACCCAGCTAGCCTACTCCAGTTACTTTATTCAAACGCAAACAAGGTTAATAGGGGCTGGGAAAAGTTCCAACTACCAAAGTCATCTTGCTCTTGTAAGAGCAGACAACCCACACAAATCTCACTCCATTTTTACTATGGCTCACCATAATTAAATTAAGAACTCCAGGTCTGCCAGGAGAGTCTTAGGACCAAGGTCAGTGCAGCTGCAGGCTCCCACATAGATGCTACCAAGTGCAGATTCTCTAGAGAGACTACATTTCTTCAAGTTTAAACAGTCTCAAAACAATTTCTTGCCTCTACTAATTAACTCAAGCACAGCAAAGTCTTTGCTGCAACATTTCACTCTTAAATACAGACACAGAGTCTTTACTTTCCATGTCCTGAGAAGTTGATAAACTCAAATTCCAAGGCTGAGCTATTGGAGGATCATGATCAGAAACAATCAGAATGAAGAATATAATGGATCCTTAACTGTTGATTTAGCATATATTTGTAGTGGTGTGTGTGTGTGTGTGTGTGTGTGTGTGTGTAAACATTGAAATAGTATTTCTAAAGTTGTAAGTTCAAGATGAAAGCAGCAGCATAAATATCATGTTTTGTTCATTGTAGTATTCATATCAGACCACTAATAAAATATGTCCAGAATTTCACAAACATTCTACAATGTCCTTCTTGTGCTATTGTGTCTCAGAACTAATGCTTGAATAGTTTGATAATCCCCTGTTTGATTTCCTGGGTTCGTACTCCATACACAATGGGATTGAGGGCAGGTGGGATGAGATGATGCAGAACATTGAGAAGGATGGGTACCTCTGAAGGTATCTTCTTTCCTGCCTTGTTTGTGAAGATGAAGACTAGCAACAGTGTATAGAAGAACAGTATGAGGATGAGATGTGAACCACAAGTACTCAAGGCCTTGGTGACTGCGCCTCCTGACTGCTGACACATAACAACCCTCAAGATGAAACAGTAAGACAGCAAGATGAGCACCAGATCGGAACCTAGTAGGCACCAGACACTCACAAACTGATAGAGCTTATTTAGGTGAATATCCCCACAAGAGAGCTTTGCTACAGAAATGTTGGCACATATGCAGTTCTCCACCACATTGCTGGCGCAGTAATTGAGTCTAGCAGCCAGAACTGGAGTGGGCAGTGTAGCTAGAAGATTCCGAAACACAATAAAAATGGCTGCATTAATGACAAACTGTTCTGTGATGATGGATGGGTAGCGCAGAGGATGGCAGATGGCTACATAGCGATCATAGGCCATGACCAGAAAGGTAGAGGATTCCATTGGAAGGAAGGTATTCATGATGAACATCTGCAGGAAGCAGCCCACAAAGCTGATGGGTTTCATGTTGAACCAGAAGATGAGCAGGACCTGCCAGAATTATTATCATTTTCAAAAAACTCTGCATATTCATTAACATCCTAGAGTACCTACTCTTAGGACATTCATCAGGTGTATGGTTAGAACCACCCAAATCCTAAAACCACCACGATAGCGTCCTAATTTGAAATACTCTCTAAGCCCTTGTTTATCTAAAGCAGTGGTTCTCAACCTCCCTAATGCTGCGACCCTTTAATACAGTTTCCCATGTTGTAGTGAACCCAAGCCACAAAATTATTTGTGTTACTACTTCATGACTGTAATTTTTCTACTATTAAGAATTGTGATGTAAATATCTGATATGAAGGATATCTGGTATGTGACCCCTGTGAAAGTGTAGTTTGAACCCCCAAAGGAGTTGAGACCCACAGGTTGAGAACCACTGATCTGCAGAATCAAGTTTATACCTTTTCTATAAATCTAGAGATCAAATTTTTTTGTAAAAACATTTGATATCCCTGTCTTCGGTCGATCTCCTTGGTTGCTAATCAATTCCAGTGGATTCTTCTGCATCTCAGGATTCACATTGTCACAGGAGGAACAAAGAAAGTGAGTCCAATGCTTACATTGGAACACTCTCCAATACCTTCATACTTTAAGAAATCTTTCACAACATGCTTTCTATCTAATTATATGACAAAAAATCCAATTAAATCCCAGTGAACAAATTCTAGATCCCTTGGACATGGGAGTAGGAAATTTCAGAGTCAAGGAGAGTATCTCTCAAATTGAGGAGAAATTTGAAATATCACTAACAGACATTATGAAGTAAGTCATCAGTTAGAAGATAATTAAAGCTTCAAAAAGTAGACATTTAGAATATGATGCAGGGGAGGGAAGCTGGACATATGCTTCAGTGGTTAAGACCTTCCACAGGTCCTGAGTTCAGTTCCCAGCAACCACATGGTGGTTCACAACCATCTGTAATGAGATCTGGTCCCATATTCTGGCATGCAAGTACACATGCAGGCAGAATGCTTTATACATAATAAATGAATTTTTAAAAAGAATAAGAGGGGACACAGCTTGTAACTAAGAGGGATCTGGTAGGACAGTTGAGTGACACGCTGAATATTTTTCTTCAGAAATGAGAGGACTCATAAAAGCAAAACAAATAATTATCTAGCTAATGATGAGAAATGAGTGACCTGGAAGGCTCCGACCTTGGGGATGACTGTGAGGCAGAGGATGACATCAAGCACAGAGAGGATGGCCAGCAGATAGAACATGGGCTCATGCAGAGATGTGTCCTGATGGATGGTGAATAATAACACAAAATTGGCACTGAGAGCCAAAACCAGGAGAGGAGCCAAGATAACAGATAACCAGTGCTGTGTGTCCTGCATTCCTGGAAAGCAGATCATCAGAAATTCTGTCACCTGAGTCCCTGTGTTGTTCGGAGATGATACCATGATGGCAGGTAGGGCTGAAAACAGCAGAAAAGAAACAGACAAGAATGCAAGGGTCCCACTGTGTTGTCTACAGCATTGGTGCATGTCCGTTTTCATTCAAATTGGGCCACACAACTTTTATTGAAACAATTTCCCCTGGCACTCATCACTTTATGTAATATAATAGCTTCCTCCATTTAAGTTCTAAGCCCAGATAGACTCCACAGTTTACACACAGTCACTCCTAGAGGATATGTTTTGCTTTCTGTAAAACACAGTGAGCTTCACATGTAACGTTTCTTTCCCTTAGAATACACCCTTTTGGGGGAAATGATGACCTCCTTCTTGCTCCATTCTTACTTGTTCCAAAAGTTCCACTTCTTGGAAAAGAGATTTCTTGTTAGTCATTTTAAACATCTCTTTTTTTCTTTTGCACCCCTATGATCCTAAAATAATCAGGCATGCTGCTGAAAAATATTAATCAAACTTTCCTAGTCACTCTTACATTTTCAATTCGTTTTGTAAAGGTTTTGGCTGGAATCTTATCTTTTTATTATAGTGCAGAGAAATATTAGTGAAATGGTGGAAGACAGGCATTCAGTACCCCACTGCAGATGTATAGTCCTGATAGATTATCGAAAGCACCATGTCTTTGACAAATACACAGTCTTATTAACTGTCTCCATATTTTGCTCTACTGAAGACTATGATAACTGCTGCTTGTTATTCAGGAACAAATGTGAATGAAGCAGAGAATAAAACGTGATTTCATGGGGAAACCTACTTAGCTCCATAATACAGAGACACAAGCTGGGACTGAGATGGAAGTCTCCTCCCTACCCACAACTTTGATAGAACCAGAATGTGCTATGCAGGCTGCTGGGGAGAAAGGGGGTCATTGTGAACTCTACAAACGATGATACCAACCTGACAAGCAAGATGTGTCTACTTGTACAACAGTGGCATTACTACTATGGGGATAACTCATCATTCTCTGCATTTGAGGCCCACATCACAGGAGAGAATGGTATCTGGCATTATAAAACCATCCTCTGGAGGCCATAGGATGAGGAGAAAACTTAATTCTGCTTTTTGAATAAACTGACATAGCACAGAACTACATTTTAAAATACATGTTCACACCCATAGACACTTACTACTATCAACATTAATTGGAGAAGCCCTTTCTAATGGAGAAGTTCTTCTTACTGAGCTGTGATGGAAGAAGAGACTTGTAGCTGCTTATGGTCCAGAGACTAAATGGTAGTTGGTTAGTGCTTAACCTTAAACAAGACTTTGATGCCATCTCCTCCAAGACTCAGGGAACATTGTAGAAGAAGGAACAGAAAGGTACAGGTATGGGCCACAATATAGAGAAAAGGGCTTCTAAAGGACATCTTCTGGGCATTGCAGTCACTGCAGACACAGACTGTCAACAACTACAGATGACACACTGAATCTACATAGGAAGGGGCCCATCAATGACCATATGTAGCTGGAGGAGAGACCTAGGGGACCTTATCCCTCACTGCTAAACTTTTACTCTGAATAGATTCCAAGAAAAGGAGTCATTGCCTTGAACTATGAACCCGCCAATGTCTCCCCTGTGTTCCAATGGACAGCCTCAACCAACAATCACTCAGCTGGCCCTGATTAAATGTGTCCCACAACAAAACCAAAAGTTATTAATCTGGGAAATAGACAAGTAGGAAGGGACAATGTGGGAGGGCAGAAAAGAGAAGGTTAAAAGAGTAACCATAATGCAATATATGTATATGGGGCTGGAGAGATGGCTCAGGGGGTTGGAGAGATGGATCAGTGGTTAAGAGCATTGCCTGCTCTTCCAAAGGTCCTGAGTTCAATTTAAAAAAATAAGAGTGAAAATCAACATAAAAAACACATCAATACTTAGGGTATTTGGTAAAGATAAAAAATAACATCTGCATTTTCTGAAAAAAAAATACAGGAGAATATACAGCAAATAAGATCCTAATATAAGAAATGACCAAAGGAATCTCTAGTATCATCATTTTTCCTGAGAGGTTAATTTGTTAAGCTGGGTTGTGCCCTCCTCTGGAGAGGCAAACACAGCTCATTTTGAATTTTGAGCATTCCGTTAGGGGTGTTTGTTATATACAATTCAAAAATATTCCTAGTCAAGACTTAGAGATATTGCATTTTTAATACATACAACAGGCTTCCCATAGCAGTTTTCTGATCAGTCTCAAATCAATTGGTTGTTTTTCCCATTATCTTAAGCTACATATGCACAGTTCTGACTAATCTCTAACCTTCCAATATAAAAGTACCCACCCCTTTGGGAAATTCTAGATTCCTTTTTCATAGTCTTATTTATCTCTATGGATGTATACTATTTTGCCATCTTTCTTAGGAGAATCAACACACATAAAGACAAAAGACAAGATGAGTTTCTTTCTTTCTTTGTTTTTGTGAATCAGCAAGAATACAGACATGCTTTATGAGCTCGGCTGATTTACACCCTAGCCTGCTCAAGTTCTTCTGACACCAATTATCCTCAGGATCTTCACATACTAACATTCGCAGAATGTAAAAACATCCTGGAACAAATATCAAAGTTAGAAGACAAACTTCAAGGATCGCTTGAGCTTGGTTTTCTGATGCACAGTTCTTGAAATACTTACTATGTTTCCTCTGAAGAACAGATTTGATCACTGTGTGGTCTGGGGACAAAATGTGGCTCCTCAACTTCTCACTGGATCTGTGATTGTGGCTTTGGTATCTGGATGCTTTTATAAAGATAAACAAACATGTAAGTAGATATAACAGCCATTCTCCAGTAGGTGGGAAGACAAGTTTGGGAATGTTGCTCCCATGGGATCCCGCTTCTCTGAAGATGCTGCTTCCAATGGGAATGAATATCACTCAGGGGCAAACAAGATGTGTGGATGATTTTTAAATTATTTTATTTTAATTGTGTGTGTGTGTGTGTGTGTGTGTGTGTGTGTGTGTGTGTGTGTGGTGTTTGCAGAAGATTCCCATGCCCACAGAGGCCAGAAATAAGTTACAGGGGCTTAAAAGCTACCTGTAACCAAACTCATAATCTCAGCAAGAGTAGTGTGTGCCTTTTACTGCTGAGCCATCTTTCCAGGCTCAGTGGTAGGGAAATTAATGGAAAAACTACATTGAGAGTCTTCCTCACTCTTTTTATAATGACCATCACCAAGGAAAAAGTAGGTCATGATGGTAAGGATGTCGGATAGCAAAGACTCTTATACATTGTTAAGAAGATAAACTACTCCTGCTATTATGAAAACTGGCACAATGGTTCTGAAAAGAATTAAAAATAGAACTACCATATGACTTCCTTCTACCACTTCTTGGTCTATATGCTTAGGGAAAAGGCATGATTCAGGAATGAGGACAGTGGTTTGCCTAGTATGAAAAATCATAAAATCAGCCGGGCGATGGTGGTGCACGCCTTTAATCCCAGCACTCGGGAGGCAGAGGCAGGCGGATCTCCGTGAGTTTGAGACCAGCCTGGTCTACAGAGCTAGTTCCAGGACAGGCTCAAAAGCCACAGTGAAACCCTATCTCGAAAAACCAAAAAAAAAATCATAAAATCTTTTTGGGGATAATGAATAAATAAATAAAATAAATAAATAGATAGATAGATAAATAAATAAATAAATAAATAAATAAATAAATAAATAAATAAAATCTTTTGGGGGAGCTAAAATAATTGAAACAGGATAAATGTGATGTTATTGTTCACGTGCAGACATTTGAGAAGAGAGAGCAATTTACTTCCCTAATGAGTTCATTCATCGTAATTTAGGAGTCCTCTACTCATAATTGTGGGGGTAACTTGAATCTCACATTGAAGTTATCATCTATAAACAGTTACACGTGGCTTAAATTTAGGGCAAACATTGCAGAATTAGTGAGTCGGCAGACTGCTAAATGGTAAAGGAATATCCACAGAGAATTAACACTTCAACTGGTGCATATATGGCCCCTCACCATTACAGCAGGTGTCCTTTCACAGCCAACTGGCTTCTGCTGCTGCCTCAGGAAGCCCACTTGCTGGTCCTGTGCCTTCCAGGCAGGGATGCTAAGCATATGGCGAGTAGCTGCCAAACAACATATGAAGAGAGCTGAAGTGAGCCTTACTGTGGCTGTTTTCCTGTTGCCTCACAGAAGCACAGTAAGGAGTCTGCTATACATATGGTAGGTGTAGCATATGCTTGGTCTGTAGAACACACAGCAGTGACAGATGACACAAGAGAATTAGTCTCTGTCCTGGGCATTTAATGCATGCAGCGTGAGAGAGACTGAAGAGAAGAAAACGTGATTTCATCTAGGACTGTGATTTCATGGAACATATAACAGCCAAAATAAGATGAAAATGTTTAAGAGAATTAAACATAACTTTTGGTTGAGGTAAAAAAAAATGTGCACTGTTACTAAAGTGAAATAAAGTGACTGAATTTCTGAAATAGCAGAAACTTAGCAGAGTTGCTTATTTCCCGAAGGTCTGCATGGGGATGACAGAAGAATGTTTGAAGGAAGTTCTGACTGTTCTAGAAGAAATATTATGGAGGCATTTGAGGAGTTAGACTAGAGGCAGAGGAATATGAAAGGGTTCACACATAACAGGATATATTCGTGTCTGTGAAGCTTGAAATTAATGTTTCCAAAAGATATCCATATAACCCACCTACCTCCAAATTAATGTCTTGTTCAGTTAACAGTCTA
Organism: Alexandromys fortis; assembly: GCF_014885135.2. Taxonomy (NCBI): domain Eukaryota; kingdom Metazoa; phylum Chordata; class Mammalia; order Rodentia; family Cricetidae; genus Alexandromys; species Alexandromys fortis. The sequence goes on from NW_026068249.1 coordinate 75,034, forward strand.
TGGCTATTGCCTAAATACATAATAGCACATATCTAAATACTTTCAATGTGTGGAGGTCTCTGCAAACACCACAACAAGCATAATGTTGATCCATGTGGGGCAAAAAGGAAGCCAGGTTCAACATGACTCAGTAGCCAGTGTTGGTTCAAACTTCAGGATTCTGATACCTGGCACTTTATTTAAGTACTGTACTTAAGTACAGTACAATTTGGAAGGAAGATTCTTGGTGTAACTCAAACCCATTTGCACAATAAAGCTTAAGGCACAACCACATTGAAAGTCTTCAAAGCTCACCTCTTCCATGAAGATACATTCTATAGATAGATTACACATATCATTTTAAGGGCCTGGGGGAGGATCTGGTGTGGTCTCAATCATACAGATAATGCAGAGGTTGCAGGCCATCGACCACATCTGGTTCTGTTTGTCAGAGTCAGGGGAGCCCCTGACCATACAGATAGCACAAAGATCACCAGGCTATTAACCTCAAACATTCCCAACCTTCTGGATGAAAAATAGGTTCTATATCTCTTTGTTTGAAGAGACAAACCTGAGAGTTTAACAGCCCTGGTTTTCCTAGGGCTTATCTGTGAGGACAAGGACTTTGTACCCTCTACACCAATGGTGAAGGAGAGGCTGTACATTTAAATACAAAGAGAAACAGAGAATAGAGACTTAAAGCACTTTCCAAAAGCATCCTAAATTTCATGGGATAGGAGAAATTGGTGAGGTGGCTCAGTAGGTAAAGGTGCTTGCCATGAGAGCTTAGCAACATGAATTCTGTTCCTGTAACCCACATTAATGTAGAAGGATATAATAGACTCCTAGTAGACTCCATAGAGTTGTCTGGCCCACACAAATGACAAAATGGCACACACACACACACACACACACACACAGTGTGGGAAGTTGTTCTGTATGTGTGTTGCTTTTATTGGTTAATAAAAAAGCTGCTTTCAGCCAATGGCTTAACAGAACATAGCCAGGCTAGAAGATATATATATAGAGAGAGAGAGTAGGCAGAGTCAAGGAGAAGCCATGTAGCCCCGCCGGAAGACAGATGAGGGATGGAACTTTACCTGATAAGTCACAGCCACATGGCAATAAACAGATTAATGGAGATGGGCTAGTTTAGGATATAAGAAATACACTTAAGCTATTGGTCAAACAGTATTGCAAATAATATAGTTTCTGAGTGATTATTTCATGGTCTGGGTAGCCAGGAATGAACAAGCGGCCTCTTACAACACACATGTACACACACTTCTAAAATTGTAATTGCATGCATTAATGTGCTTGTTTGTAATAGAAAGCTATATCACAGATTTAGGAGTGGACTATATTATAATATGGACTCCCATTCTATTATGCCTATATGTATACACATATACATACACAAACATAAATACATACATGCATGCACACATACACATATATATACACACATATACCTCATATCATTTCACTCTCCCATTCTATTGCGTTCCACACTTTATTAAGATGTCCTAGAAGTATTTGCTATACATCTTTTATGATTTGTTAATCTACTTTACCTAGTAGGAAATGCAAAAGGAATGAAATTGATACTGACTTAATGGAACTAAAAAGATATTGAAGGAAGCACATCAAAGATGAACGGAACACAACTTGGAAGGTGAGAAAGCAATAAGCCTGTTCTAGAGATACCAAGCTACTATATATTTGAAAACATTACTAAAATCACTGACTTTTATCTTAACAGAAAGCATTTCTGCATGGCCTCGAGAAAATGTTGCAAGCAAATAAGAGAAATTAAAAAACATTTTTTCATAGGGCCATAGGTATAACTTAGTGGTAGTGTATTACCTAGTATATGAAATGCTGTAGACAAGGAAGGGAGGGGAGAGGAAGGGAGAGGAAGGAAAAAAAAAAACAAAAAGAAGGGGAAGGGAAGGGGAATAAAAGGTAGAAAGGGAAGAAAGAAGATTTCTCTACTAAATGATTGATCTGAGGTTGTTGTATGTGTAGGTGTGTTGTGTGTGGTGTGGGGGGTGTGTGTGTGTGTTCACATGGTGTGTAGAATGGTTACCCGTGAAAGAGTATATGAAGGCTAGAGGATGACATCGGGATTTCTTTCCTCCATCATTCTTTCACCTTCCTTTTCTTGAGGAAGGCTCTCTCTCACTGAACTTTAAGTTAGCCCGTTCACACCAGAGTGGCCAACCAAAGAGCCCTGGACACTCCCACCTCTGCTCCTAGTACTGGAATTACAAGCATGTGCAGCCAAGCCAGCTTTTTATGTGGGTTCTGGGGATATGACCGCAAGTCCTCACGCTTGCTCAGCTAGTATTTTACCCACTGGTCATTTCCCGCAGTGGTACCAGGCTCAACTCTGGGACCTAGAGCAAATCAGGTTAGACAGTGCTCTACCAGTGAGCTACGTTCACAGCCCTGCAGATAGACATTACTCTTTCATTGTGAAAATCATTGCATTTAGACTGAGTCCATCTCAATCATATTGCAAGCCAAATGTCAATGTCTAAAATGAAACTAGAAGATGAGAATTTTAATGGAAGATTTTTAATAGGGTTCCAAGGCATAACACTATCAGCTTCAAATAAGCAAAGGGCTTTTCTTATAAGAAACAAGACCCAGTAAGAGAGAAATTGTACTAGAGGTTGTGAATGACACAGCAGGCAGTTTTAATGCCTGGGACGGGAATGGTTTGTTAGATAATAAAGACCAGCTGTGCTCGAAGAATCTGGAGAAGCAATAAGAAAAGGAAAGTGAACAGAGGACTTTGGATTTAGAAGTTAATTGCCTATGAGAGTTCTCATGGGAAAAAAAAGTGTTATAAATTAAGTATTCTAGGACTTTTGATCACAGAATAAGAAGGCAAATATTATCCTCATTAGATGAGAAAACCAGAACTTATATTGAGATCAAAGTTGCCAAATTGGTATGCCAGGGTTTACACAAAACTCAGCCTTCATCCAGTGGAAGAAGTCTTGGGTTCTATGGTACATAAGGCTGCACTAAACTGAAAGTTACAGGAGATTTTTAAGGTGCTTTAGGGAACTGCATTAAATAAATATTATCATATAAATCTTTCCCTAAGAAACATTCAAAAGAAATAAGAAACTAGATGTGATGCTTTATTCAACAAAAGGCTCACAAAACAACAAACACTAGCTACTCTGAAGTATATAAAGCTGAGAAAATGGATAAAGCACTTCACACAGCATGGAGGAGCTTAGGGATGGGCACACCCATGACTCTAGGATGACAAATTAACTCCATCAATAAATAAAGGAAGGCATGTACACTGGGCAGAGAGTAACAGAGGCTTGAAGGATAGGCAAAGTGTGTAAGTGGATAGAGTAGTGTTCCTTCTTTGTAAGAGGGTAACTGCGTGTATATGTACAGCAGTACTCTCGGTAAGTAGGGAATACAATCTCAGAAGAAATAAACTAGCAGCTGACTGATGTGGGAGGGATGGTGGAAGTGTATCTGAAGCATTTTATATTTTGTTTAGAATCATACTTTGATGTTATGAAACAGAGAAAAAAGATCAAAGCTATTTGAGGTGAGAAAAACGCTACAGAAATGTTAAATTTATTTACAAATCTCCTGAGAACATTAAGGTTATCCTGGGTCAGCTGTATAAAGATTTATCACTCTTATTAGTTTAATAAAATACTGACCAGACAGTAGTCAGGCAGGGAGTATAAGTGGAGCAACCAGACTAGAAGTATTCAGGAAAGAGGAAAGGCAGAGACTCAGTCACCAGCCAGATGCAGAGTAAGCAAGATTAGAATGCCTTGCTGAGAAAATGTAACAAGCCACATGGCTAAGCATAGATAAGAATTATGGGTTAAATTTAAGTTGAAAGAGCTAGTTAATAATAAGCCTGAGCTAAGAGAACAAACAAACAGTTTACAATTAATGTAAACCTCGGTGTATTTCTTTATACAGACTGAATGGCTACAGGACCAGGTGGGATAAGAAACTTCCTTCTACAGGGAGGGGTGCAGACAGTGGCTTGAATCCAATGGAACAGTCAGGACAACATGAAGTCAGGCATTGATAAAACATAGATAGACGTGGTATTTTATA